>NC_053495.1:57309978-57442999 GCF_905171775.1 Rana temporaria | reverse complement strand
TTAAATGACTCAGGAGCTAGAAAACAAAAAAACAAGTGGTAGGTAGAAGATTACAAGAAAATATAAGCACACTTGTGTAGAAAAAAAAATGAGGCACAGGGGATTGGAACAAATGTACAGCCTAAGAAAGCCTGTTTTAATCATTTGTGTTAAAGCCCAACTGAGCCCAGCTGAGTCTAAATCAGTTAAACACTATACATTCCCGGTCTATTAAAACATACGGCGAGCCACAGGCTGAGTACAGAAACCTGTCACCTGCACAATAGGATCCTTGCTCTCTGTGTGGAAGCTGTGGCCTCCCTGCAGAGGTCATACATGCCCCTTGTTAGAGCTCTGGATGCATAAGGGAGCATGAGTTTCCCTACAAAGAGCAAGGATCCTTTTGTACAGCATGCTGGCAGGGGACAGGCTTTCCAGAACAGAAGTAGAGATTAATAGGCAAGTATTCCTAAGTACTTATAGTTTCATTGCTGATGCCCATAGCTGCAATTAAACTAAATCATGTGCAAGCAAAAATGCTATTCTTTGCAATGTGAAGATTTACCTAATTTACTAAGCTCTGGGGAAACTGTCCTTGCAGAGTGCAATACAATACAATACAGTATAAGTGTCTGTAAAAACTCCATAAGAGCTGGCTCCTTGCTAAGAGTAGATCTGTGGAATTTCTGATCAGAAGTGGGATTTTTGAATACAAGTGGATGAGTTAAAAACCAGGAGTTTAAAACAAGAGTTAAGACAGGAGTCTTCTAAAACTGTAAGTAACTTCTTAAACTTCCTACAAGTAATTGTATTGTAACTGGGAAATGAGTGCTAGCAGGGTTGAAGGGTTTGCTCAGTGCACAGTGTGTCACATGTATGCAAAATTGGTGCAACAGCTCCAAGATGGATACCGCTGTGACAGATGTGAGCAGGTTGCCCTTCTGGAAGCTTGTATTAGAGATCTGGAGGAGCAAGTTGCAACACTGGGTAGAAATGACAACCTTGAAAGGGGTCCTCTGCTCGCTGAGCAGGTGGTCAGTAAGGTTGATGTGGAGGGTGGAGGGGCAAGTCAGGATTATCAGATAGGGAGATGGGTTAATGTAGCTAGAGGGAGTGGAAGGGGCGTGCAGAAAGGGAAGGCCAGTCCTGTATTTGTGCATTAAAACAAATTTGCCAATTTGGGTGATGATGTGGAGGTGGCAAACACAGAGGTGGCAGCCCTAGATGTTACTGCTACCCCTAACAGCCGGGAGAGCAACCCATCTAGTAGAGGTGGGGAGGGGAGTGCAGGTAGGCCTAGACAGTTGGTGGTAATAGGGGATTCTATAATCAGAAGGACTGATAGAATAATTTGTCGCCAGGATCGCTTCAACCGAATGGTTTGCTGTCTCCCTGGTGCCAGGGTTCGGCATGTGGTGGACCGGGTGGATAAATTACTGGGAGGGGCTGGGCATGACCCAGCTGTCTTGGTCCACGTTGGAACCAATGACAGTATACATGGAAGGTGGAGGCTCCTTAAGAATCAATTTAAAGAACTGGGCTGCAAGATGAAGGGAAGGACCTCCAAGGTGATATTCTCTGAAATATTGCCTGTGCCATGCGCAACACAGGAAAGGCAGGGGGAGATTAGAGAGCTGAATGCATGGCTAAAGACCTGGTGTAGGAAGGAGGGATTTGGGTTTCTAGAGCACTGGGATGACTTTTCATTGGGGTGCAACCTATATGCTAAGGACGGTTTGCACTTGAATGGAAGGGGGTCTGCTGTGCTGGGGGAGAGGTTTATGGGAATGCTGGAGGAGTATTTAAACTAGGATTGAGGGGGGAGGGTGAACTAGAATTACATCGGGTACACAGGTCAGCTAGGGGTCAGACATTAATGGAGAGTGGAATGGGGATAGATGGGGGGAGGGTTATGGCAGGTGACAAGAAAGTTCCCATGTTGCAAACAGCCATTGGAAATAATAGTGCCATTTGTACTACTATAAATTATATGAAAAACACTAGAGAAAAATGTAACAATACATTTAAGTGTTTGTTCACCAATGCCAGAAGTCTGCCAAGCAAAACAGGTGAGTTGGAAGCTCTGGTGCATGAGGAGAGCTATGATGTAATCGGTATTGCTGAAACTTGGCTTCAATCCTCACATGACTGGGCTATTAATATTCCTGGCTATGCTCTCTTTCGGAAAGACAGGGTAAAAAGGAAAGGCGGAGGGGTCTGTCTCTATGTGAGAAGTGACCTCAAAGCAAGCGTGAAAGAGAACCTGGTTGATGGAGAGTGTGATGAGGCTGAAGCATTATGGGTGGAACTGCATACAGATGTGCGTAGTTCAAAATTAATCATTGGAGTTTGTTATAAACCACCCAATGTTAATGAGGAGGTGGAGACTCAGCTCCTTGCACAGATGGAAAGGGCTGCAAGGGCTGGGACGGTGATAATAATGGGGGATTTTAACTACCCAGAAATTGACTGGATTAATGGCACTTCTGGGACAGTTAAAGGACAAACATTTAAAAACCTATTGCAGGACAATTTTTTGGTGCAGTTTATTGAGGCCCCAACTAGGAATGATGCTCTGTTGGACCTGATAATCTCAAACCATGCAGAGCTTATTACTAATGTTCAGATAAAGGAACACCTGGGTAGCAGTGATCATAACATGATTTCATTTAATGTTAACTATAAGCAAGAAATACATACAGGAAATATTAAAACACTAAATTTTAAGAGAGCAAATTTTCCAAGGATGAGGGCTGCTCTCCAGGACTTGGACTGGGAGGGACTATTGACACAGATGAACACAGAACAGAAATGGGAATTTTTCAAAAAGACTGTGTGGAACCTCACTGCAAAGTATGTTCCCATGGGCAATAAGTTTAAAAGGCTAAAAATAAAACCTATGTGGCTCACGGGCAAAGTTAAAAAAGCTATAAACAATAAGAAAGTAGCTTTTAAAAAATATAAAAATGAAGGAACACTAGTGTTGTTTAAATGTTACAAAGAATATAACAGGATATGTAAAAAGGAAATCAAGGATGCAAAAATTCAAAATGAACGACAGATTGCAAAAGATAGTAGAACAAACCCCAAAAAATTCTTTAAATATATTAATAGTAAAAAGGTGAAGTCTGAGCATGTAGGCCCCTTACAAAATAATCTAGAGTGGGTGACTGGGGACAAAGAGAAGGCAAATTTATTAAATGCTTTCTTCAGCTCTGTGTATACAATGGAGCATGGGGGAGCTCATGTCCAAAATGGGGGTGGGAGTGACACAGCCCCAAATCCACAATGGCTCAAAAGTGATATGGTCCAGAAATATTTAGACAGAATAAAGGTGGATAAAGCACCTGGACCAGATGGCATCCACCCACGGATCCTAGGTGAGTTGAGCTCTGTCATTTCAAAGCCACTGTATCTAATATTTAGGGACTCATTAAAGACAGGAATAGTACCACTGGATTGGCGCAGGGCCAATGTGGTGCCCATATTTAAAAAGGGAACAAAGTCTTTACCAAGTAACTATAGACCTGTTAGTCTAACTTCTATAGTTGGGAAGATACTGGAACGTTTAATAAAAGACCACATGGATGAGTTCTTGCAGGAAAAAAACTATTTAAGCAGCAGACAACATGGATTCATGAAAGACAGAAGTTGTCAGACAAACCTGATTTCCTTTTATGAAGAGGTAAGTAAAACCCTGGACAGAGGCGTGGCTGTGGACGTGATATATTTGGATTTTGCAAAAGCGTTCGATACAGTTCCGCACACACGGCTCATGTGTAAGGTAAGATCTACAGGATTGGATATATCAGTTTGTAAATGGATAGAAAACTGGCTGAAAGACAGAATTCAGAGAGTCGTGGTTAATGATTCTTACTCTGAATGGTCCAAGGTTATCAGTGGTGTACCCCAAGGTTCAGTGCTGGGACCCTTACTTTTCAATATATTTATAAATGATATTGGGTCTGGGATCAAAAGTAACATTTCTGTCTTTGCAGATGACACCAAACTATGCAGTGGAATAACGTCCTTGCAGGATGTCGCCAATTTACAAGCCAACCTCAATGCTCTGTCTAATTGGGCGACTGAGTGGCAGATGAGGTTTAATGTTGATAAATGTAAAGTTATGCACTTGGGGGCTAAGAATATGCATGCATCATACATACTAGGGGGAGTACAACTGGGGGGATCTGTAGTGGAGAAGGATCTGGGGGTTTTAGTTGATCATAAGCTCAATAATGGCATGCAATGCCAAGCTGCGGTTTCCAAAGCGAGCAAAGTCCTTTCTTGTATTAAGAGAGGTATGGACTCCAGAGACAGAGATATAATTTTGCCCCTGTACAAATCATTAGTAAGACCTCATCTGGAATATGCAGTTCAGTTTTGGGCACCAGTTCTCAAAAAGGATATCGGAGAACTGGAGAAAGTGCAGAGAAGAGCAACCAAACTGATAAGAGGCATGGAGGAGCTCAGCTATGAGGAAAGATTAGAAGAACTAAATCTATTCACTCTTGAGAAGAGGAGAATTAGGGGGGATATGATCAACATTTACAAATATATAAGAGGTCCATACAGTGAACTTGGTGTTGAGTTATTCACTTTACGGTCAACACTGAGGACAAGGGGGCACTCTTTACGTCTAGAGGAAAAGAGATTTCACCTCCAAATACGGAAAGGTTTTTTCACAGTAAGAGCTGTGAAAATGTGGAACAGACTCCCTCCAGAGGTGGTTCTGGCCAGCTCAGTAGATTGCTTTAAGAAAGGCCTGGATTCTTTCCTAAATGTACATAAAATAACAGTACTAAGATTTGTAGGTAAAGTTGATCCAGGGTAAGTCCGATTGCCTCTCGGGGGATCAGGAGGGAATTTTTTCCCCTGCTGTAGCAAATTGGATCATGCTCTGCTGGGGTTTTTTGCCTTCCTCTGGATCAACTGTGGGTATATGGGATTGTATTGTGTTTTTTATTTTGTTTGTTTATTTTTTTGTGGTTGAACTGGATGGACTTGTGTCTTTTTTCAACCTGACTAACTATGTAACTATGTAACTATGTAAGTGTTGCCAACCGTACGTATATATTTACGGACAGCCCGTAAATTGAACCCCTTTTCGGGCTGTCCGTTAAAGTCCGCTATGGGCATCGGGTGCCCGTAAAAAAGATGGCCGCGAGCCGACCATACAACTGCGCATGCGCTGTTCCGAAGTCGGCCGGGCTCGGGAAAGCTCGTAAGCGTTCGCCGGGCGGCGCATGCGCAGTAACGTAATAGCGCCATTTTTGAATAGATCGCGGTCGGCACTCTGGACATTCGCAGCACCTGGTGAAGACAGTGCAGTGGAGCGGGCGAGGGCTGGCAGCGGCAACATCCGCGAGTGAGAGGGAGTCGGGGACAACACAGACCTGGCCTGTCAGATCCCCTGGACAGACACACAAGTCCCTGATATGTGCCACTGGCCAGCACTGTGCACACCCTGCCCTGGCTGCAGCCCACTGGCCCCTGGTGAGTAAAAAATTAAAATGTGCACAGTGTGTAGCATAAAGAAGCTCATTGACATCAGATATGGCTTTCTCTACATCCCCCTTCTGTCCACCTGGTTCCATCCCTCTACCTTGCTCCATCCTCCCTCCACCTGGATGCCCCCTCTCCTGTCCACCTGGCTATAGACTCCCTCCACCTGGCTACACCTCCTCTCTTGTCCACCTGACTCCATTCCTCAACCTGGCTGAACCCCCTCTCCTTTCCACCTGGCTGCACCCCCTCTCCCATCCATCTGGCTCCATCCTCCCCCAACCTGGCTGCACCCCCTCCTGTCCACCTGGCTGCACCCCCTCTCCCATCCACCTTGCTCCATCCTAGCCCCCACCTGGTTGCACCCCCTCCTGTCCACCTGGCTCCATCCTAGCCCCCACCTGGTTGCACCCCCTCCTGTCCACCTGGCTGCACCCCCTCTCCCATTCACCTGGCTCCATCCTCCCCCCACCTGGCTGCACCCCATCCTGTCCACCTGGCTGCACCCCATCTCCCATCCACCCCCAACCTGGCTGCACCCCCTCCTGTCCACCTGGCTGCACCCCCTCTCCCATCAACCTGGCTCCATCCTCCCCCCACCTGGCTGCACCCCCTCCTGTCCACCTGACTCCATCCTCCCCCCATCTGGCTGCACCCCCTCTCCCATTCACCTGGCTCCATCCTCCCCCCACCTGGCTGCACCCCATCCTGTCCACCTGGCTGCACCCCATCTCCCATCCACCTGGCTCCATCCTCCCCCAACCTGGCTGCACCCCCTCCTGTCCACCTGGCTGCACCCCCTCTCCCATCAACCTGGCTCCATCCTCCCCCCACCTGGCTGCACCCCCTCCTGTCCACCTGACTCCATCCTCCCCCATCTGGCTGCACCCCCTCTCCCATCCACCTGGCTCCATCCTAGCCCCCACCTGGTTGCACCCTCTCCTGTCCACCTGGCTGCACCCCTCTCCCATCCACCTGGCTCCATCCTCCCCCCACCTGGCTGCAACCCATCCTGTCCACCTGGCTGCACCCCATCTCCCATCCACCTGGCTCCATCCTCCCCCAACCTGGCTGCACCCCCTCCTGTCCACCTGGCTGCACCCCCTCTCCCATCCACCTGGCTCCATCCTCCCCCAACCTGGCTGCACCCCCTCCTGTCCACCTGGCTGCACCCCCTCTCCCATCCATCTGGCTCCATCCTCCCCCAACCTGGCTGCACCCCCTCCTGTCCACCTGGCTGCACCCCTCTCCCATCCACCTGGCTCCATCCTCCCCCAACCTGGCTACACCTCCTCTCTTGTCCACCTGACTCCATTCCTCAACCTGGCTGAACCCCCTCTCCTGTCCACCTGGCTGCACCCCCTCCTGTCCACCTGACTCCATCCTCCCACCATCTGGCTGCACCCCCTCCTGTCCACCTGGCTTCACCCCCTCCCCCATCCACCTGGCTGCACCCCCTCCTGTCCACCTGACTCCATCCTCCCCCCATCTGGCTGCACCCCCTCTCCCATCCACCTGGCTCCATCCTAGCCCCCACCTGGTTGCACCCCCTCCTGTCCACCTGGAAGCACCCCCTCTCCCATCCACCTGGCTCCATCCTCCCCCCACCTGGCTGCACCCCATCCTGTCCACCTGGCTGCACCCCCTCTCCCATCCACCTGGTGCCATCCTCCCCCAACCTGACTGCACCCCCTCCTGTCCACCTGGCTGCACCCCCTCTCCAATCCACCTGGCTCCATCCTCCCCCAACCTGGCTGCACCCCCTCCTGTCCACCTGGCTGCACCCCCTCTCCCATCCACCTGGCTCCATCCTCCCCCCACCTGGCTGCACCCCCCTCTCCGGTCCACCTGGCTCCATCTCCTTACCTGGCTGACCACCCCCCTCTCCCGTCCACCTGGCTCCATCCTCCCTCCAACTTGCTGCCCTCCTGTCCACCTGGCTCCATCCCTCCACCAGGAGTTCTGGTGCTAAAATGATTGAATTAATGTTGATTTTTTATTTATTTTTTTAAAGGGGGGGGGGGCGCAAGTAGCTGGTCTCGCCTAGGGTGAAAAATAGTCTTGCACCAGCCCTGCTTGCCGTTCTAGTTTAGTGCCTTAATTTAGTGACTAAATACTAGGGTTGTCCAGATACCGATACCAGTATCGGTATCGGGACCGATACCGAGTATTTGCGCTAGTACTCGTACTCGCGCAAATACTCCCGATACCAAAATAGAATACTTTTTTTTTTTTGTGACATCGAACACAAATTGGATGGCACCATTGGATGGCACTGATAGGTGGCACTGGCATTGATTGAATGGCACTCATAAATGGATGGCACTGATAGGTGGCACTGGCATTGATTGGGTGGCACTGATGAGATGCACTAATAAGCTGCCTCCCTGCACTGATGCACTAATGGGCACTGATCTGCACTGATAGGTGGCACTGGCTAGCTGCACTTTTGGGCACTGGCACCGATGAGCTGCACTGACAGTGATCACTCCTTCAATGATATGTAGTTTTCCAGTACCGTATGCTAAAAAACAGCCCCACACCATGATGTACCAGTTCTTCATAATTCTAAAGAAAATATCTTTGGTCTGTATTGTGGTTTGAAAACGGTCACATGACATTAAAAAAAAGTATCGGTATTCGGTATCGGCGACTACTTGAAAAAAAGTATCGGTACTTGTACTCGGTCCTAAAAAAGTGGTATCGGGACAACCCTACTAAATACTATCAGTGTATAAATAATAATGGTGGATAAATACATTAAATGTTCATTGTTCAATGATAAAATAATCAACTCTCACTAACATGACCAAATGATATAAAAAAATATATATTTTATTGTATACAATTTCTGTCTATCTATATCCGGTATCCTGTTCACCTCCTGTACCATGTCTGTAGTCTCTGACCACCTCCTTTACCATGTCTGCAGTCTGTGACCACCTCCTGTACCATGTCTGCAGTCTGTGACCACCTCCTGTACCATGTCTGCAGTCTGTGACCACCTCCTGTACCATGTCTGCAGTCTGTGACCACCTCCTGTACCATGTCTGCAGTCTGTGACCACCTCCTGTACCATGTCTGCAGTCTCTGAGGGGGAGCCAGTAGAGGAGTCAAGAGTGGGAGCGCCGCCAGATTGGGGATCACAAGAGAAGTCAGATGTGTGTGGACTGTGTAGCGGAAACTATCGGATAAAGCCAGAGCCGCCAAGCTGGAGTTGCCTGAGCCCTGCACGGTGCACCTGAGAGGAGGTCAGTCTGAGGAGGGGTCACTGTTGTAAGGGTGGGGGGGGGGGGGGGGGGGAACACAATAATGTAAGGGGGCACTGAAATAAAGGTTAACCCTTATATCAGTAACCCTCCTAACCTTAGTGTATTCACTCTGCGGAAGGTAATCTCTGGTAACCAGAGTCCCGTCCCCCCCTCATTAGAGTTCCCAATGTTCCCCTTTACATCAGAGTCTGCAGGATTTCCTCTTATAGTGCAAGGGAGAACTCTGCGGACCCTGATGTAAGTTGGAACTCTGATGTAAATGGGAGCGCAGAGCCCCTCCTTACATCAGAGTTTCCCCTTAAATCGTGATCTGTGGCATCGTCCTTTACATCAAGGTTCGCAGAGTTCTCCCTTGCACTGTAACGGGGAACGCTGTGCTGGCTGTTATATTAACATGACCTTCATGTAAATGGAGAAATTCATTTTGTGACTTTTGTTTAACTTAAACACATTGCTAATAGCACTAGCAACATGTTTATAGTTTAAATACTAAAAGTTGCACAGTTTAGCACCGAAAACAGCCATTTTAGGTGCTTTTTTGAAGTGCCAGTAAAAAATAAGTGTCATTCGTAATTTTTAGGCATCTTGCCAGTAAATTTTGCTTGGGGGGGTTGGCAACACTGGGTATGTGCCCAGTAAGCAAGTGGTTAATTGTTCTGAGAAAATAACTCAGCGCTCTACGTGCTCCCTGTGTTCTGACATACACTGTACACGCTGCTGCTACGCTTGCAATAAAGTTATAGTTAAAAGACAAAAAAGGTGTCATGGGCGGGTCCACGGCTACGCTCCACGCCTATAAATATCTCATTGTCTCTTCAAGTTCGGTGACGAGCAAAGATGGTGAGTGAAAGAAAAGGGTCTGGAAACAATCCGACTGATATCCTGACCATCCGTAGTCCCAGTCCTTTGCCGGCGGGTGGTGGTTGTTCTCAGGGTGTGAGGTGTTCTTTGTAGATGAATGTACTATTCCCCACACTATGTGGACGGGAAGCCTTTTTTGTAGGCCGCATTTCTATGCTGTCGGCACGTGACCGCGCTCAGGCTCTGTGGACGGGGCACACGTGTGGGCGAGCTTCTCTGTATATTTTCGGGTGACTTGTATACGGATGTGTGAGGATCTCTAGTTGCCTCTTTAGGAGTTTTTAGTTTGCGGAGGGTTATAGATATTTGCTTTAGGTGAACCCGGGAGCGGAGTGTTGAGGGTGAGAGAAGCCGGACATAAGAAGCGTCCCCTATATAATCCATTATGAAGGTGCCCTTTGCCTGCCACCCTTATACCAGACTGCAGCCCCGGCCTGCCCACCAGTCTACATGTCCGGACATGTTGCAGTCGCTATGCTTTGGTGTGATGGCCATTTTTTTCATGGTGATGACAGCACTGAAGTCTCTATATTGAGCTGTTGTGTTCAGTATGTCAGATCAGCAGTCTGCAATCAATCTGCTGCGGAACTACAAGTTCCAGAATGCAAAGCGAAAGTCACATGCAAACTGCATGTGCTGTGCAGTGGCGTAACCAGAGATATGGGCGCCCGGGGCAAAAAAAAATTCGCCCTCCCCCCCCCCCCCCCTTATATAAACATCCACGTTTATATGTCCTTAACCTTAGGGGACTTAAACATTTTGGAGCTTTTTTTTTTTTTTTTAAACTTTTTATAGTTACTTCTTTTTTTTCACTCTTTATGTTTTTTTTTTACACTTGATGTCATTGCTATTACATAGGGGGATACAAATCCCCCTATATAATAGCACAGGTACACTGACAGGTCCTCTTTATGGAGACATTAGGGGTCTCTAGGACCCCTAATGTCACCTGGGGACCCCAAAAGAAGCTGATGAAGCACAGATCTGCTTCTTCTCTCTGGCTATAGCAGCCAGATGACTGACAGGTGAATGCGGATGTAATACACATCACTTCTGCATTCACAGCCTGGAGGGAGATCAGCAAGGAGGAAGATGCTGATCTCCCTCCCATCTTACCCCCTGACACCCTCCCGGCCGCAGATGGGGCAGCGGATCCTGGGATTGAAGGTGAGGGGTCAGGAGGGAGGGCGGCGGCAGTACTGGAGGGAGGTAGGGGGGCACGCAGCCAGCACATATACACAATTGGCAGGCTATAGAGCCGCCAATCGTGTATATGTGAAAGTTCAACCGGTAATGGCACTGACCCCTGCACTGACCTGACAGACCCCTGCACTGACCCATCTAACTCCTACAGTTGAAGTCCTACTTCCTGCAATACTCGCACCCCCTTCCCCCCCAGCTTGGTGAAAATCCATCCTCGGAGTCCTCCTTACCTCTCTGTCTGCTCTTCTCCAGAGACTCCTCCAGGACTCTCCTCAGGACGGACAGGACCCCAGAACTGCTTTGGAGTCCCGACTCTCTTCCCCGCCGGCCTCCAGCGCCATCCACCCACAGCCCACTCCATGCTGCAACTCCCTCCACACAGCGCCGTACCGCAGAGCACCAGAGTGGAGGGGAAGACGGCGGCTCACACTTTCAGCGCCTGACGTCTCCCGCCGCCATGTTCAGAGTTTCCCGGCGCTCTGTGATTGGGCGTATGGCGGTCATGTGCGGAGGCGGGACTTCCAGCCCCACTCCTCACATGACCCCCATATGCCCAATCACAGGGCGCTGGACATTAAACATGGTGGCCGCTGGCCGGTCCGGACATCCGTGTCGGTGACACAGGGAATTAAAATTAGGAGGAGGCACGGAAAGTCGCCCCCCTAAATGTCGTGCCCGGGGCCACAGCACCCCCTGCCCCCCGCCTTGCTACGCCAGTGGTGCTGTGTAACTGTAGAGTACATGTAACCTGGTAGACCCTCCTGTCAGTCCCCTGATGGCATTGGAACCTGTTCAAAAAGCAGGTCATAGAAGTGTGATGTGGACAACAATATGGGCTGTGCTGGGTATTGACATTTTTAATCGCCCTCTTGAATTTATTGTGACACCTAATAAAATATGAGCTGAAAGATTGTAAGGCCACATACAAAACAATAAACACTTTTTTTTGACAAGTGTGCATTAGAGGAAGTGCAGTCTTCTCACAATTTGTAACATCTTTGCCATTCTGAAGCTTCCCTCTAACCACTGCATATTTTATATTTACTGTGATTCTGTACTTGCCAAATAGACTCCGGAAATCTTTCCACTGAGTCTGGCTGCAGCCATTTTAACTGTGGGCAGCCGAAGCTGCTGCCTGTTCACTTCTTAGATTTGCACACCTCTAGCTCTGTAGCTGTGCAGCTTTCATTGGCCCTCATGACTCATCAACCCCTTCCTGGCAAACTCACAAGAGCTGTACATGTCATAAGCCCAGGCTTTTTATCTATCAGGAAGTGGGCTGTATAAGGTATTCACTGGCAAAAAAGTTTTACTATCCAAAGTTAAAACGAGGGCAGAAAATTCAATAGCTGGAAAGATGAGAAAATGATTGAAGGTCCACTTTAACTTTTTTGTAAGGATCCTCTGCAGAACTTTGCTGATAGTGGGTGCAATCTCAGTCTCCTGCAGAATCTCAGGATAGCTGTCTGCCCACCTCAGATGCAGGCAGTTACTTGGAGAGCAGAAAGATCAAGAGTTGTGAGAACACTCGTAACTCTTGAGGCCTGCAAGCCATTGGCTGCAATAGTTGATGTTAGCCCATCACTCAGTTTTTTGTGAAATAGACTGTGGACAGAACATGCATGGCTGCACTGTTTCAAATTGTGACTGGGTGTAAGGTGAGGGTCCCTTGCCCACTGCCATGGGGAGTGCATGCTGAGCATGTGATAACACACTTAAAAGCTTAAGGGTGTAAAGGAGTAGCTCCACTTTGTGGGAAAATTATCAAGTAAAAATATAGCTTCTACCATTGCATCACAAGCCCTTCAATTAATTTTATTAAATTACCTTTCCTATTTAAAGTGTAACTCCCGCTGATCGGAACCCCCCCCCCCCCCCTCCAGTGTCACATTTGATACCTTTAAGGGGGAGGGGGTGCAGATACCTGTCTAAAGACAGGTATTTGCAGACTGCGGGCATGATGTCACCTCCCGTCCCCCCATTGTGTTCTGGGAACACTCGGCTCCCAGTACACAGCGAGAGCCAATCGGCAGGCGTAGTGTGACTCGCGCATGCACCGTAGGGATCCGGGCAGTGAAGCCGGAGCGCTTCACTTCCTGGTTCCCTCACCGAGGATGGTGGGGGGGGGCAGAAGAGTGACGAGCGATCGCTCGTCCTCTGCTGCGGACGGTGCTGGACTCCAGGACAGGTAAGTGTCCTAGTATTAAAAGTCAGCAGCTGCAGTATTTGTAGCTGCTGGCTTTTAAAAAATAAATAAATTTCAGCGGACATCCGCTTTAATCTACAGCACCTTATTTGTAGTAATAGCAATATGGCCACCTCTGGTGCTGGTCTGTACACAGATGGTCTACAGCAGTGGTCATCAACCCTGTCCTCCAAGGCCCACTAACAGGCCAAGTTTTATGTATTACCTTGGAAAGATGCAGACTAGAATACTGCAATCACTGAGCAGCAAATGATATCACCTGTCATGTATTTCAGTTATCTTGCAAACCTGGCCTGTTAGTGGGCCTTGGAGGACAGAGTTGATGACCACTGGTCTACAGAACACCCCCAGATTTGTAATTTCCTGCTTGTGATTTACCGCAGAATTTGCAAATGAGATTTTTAAATATCCCCTGCAACAAATTTTTATTTTTGGTGTGATACACTGAAAAGGAAATCGCGTGTAGAGATGCAGACCCTGCCAGTTTACTCATAAGTCATGGATGTACAGTATCGGAGATACAAGTAAAACCTTGGATTGTGAGCATAATTTGTTCCAGAAACATGCTTGTAATCCAAAGCACTTGTATATCAATTTATTTTTTTACAGGGTGTAAAAGAGGCACCTCTAAGTTTAGCAACAAGTTGCTAAATGTTTTACCTTTTAGGGCCCTTTCACACATACGGACCGTATGTTCGCATTTTCATCTGTCCGCTGCGGATGAAAATGGGACATACATTGGTCCCTATGTGATTACGGGTGTCAGCGGATGACCATCCGCTGACTCCCATAAATGTCCGCCTCCGCAAAGATCCGCATTTGCGGACGGAAGAAAATCCTATTTTTCTTCCGTCTGCCGGATCGGATGAACACGGACATACGGTCCGTGTTCATCCGATTCCCCATAGGGGAGAGCGGAGGAAAGACAGGGCGGTCCCTGCACAGTGTGCGGGGACCGCCCTGTCAGCTGCCAGCTCAGCGGGGATTTTACGGAGGATCCCCGCTGAGCTTTTGCAGACACACGGAGCGGATCATTACTGATCCGCCCGTGTGAAAGGGCCCTTAAATGTAACCATGTTGCTACACTTGG
This sequence comes from Rana temporaria, assembly GCF_905171775.1. NCBI lineage: Eukaryota > Metazoa > Chordata > Amphibia > Anura > Ranidae > Rana > Rana temporaria. The sequence continues at coordinate 57,428,883 of NC_053495.1, read as the reverse complement.
AGGCTTTTTTTTTTCCAGTTGTGACATAACGCTACTCTTGTATCAAGACATTGCTTGTATATCAAGGCAAAATGTATTAAAAAATTTTGCTTGTCTTGCAAAATGCTCTCAAACCAAGGTTTTACTGTAACTATGCATTCACACCTTGGCGTACAAAATCTTGGCGTTTTGTCCCGCGAATTGCGGCGACAAATTGCGGCGTTTTGTACCGCGATTTGCGGCGACAAAACGCTGCAATTGTGAATGCAGCCTTACCCCCTCTATGGAGATGGTTCACCATGGTTCACCATCTCCATAGAGGGCAATGTGAAATCATCCCTCCAGCGTCTCAGGGGCGGCTGCGGCGTCACACTACAGGCGTATATACGCCTAGGTGTGAACGGGGGCTAATTGTAAAACCACTACCCTACAGACTCGCTCTGTACATGGACAGACAAATTGCAATTTCTTCATAATAACAAAAGGTAGGAATTTGCAACAAAGTTGTTAAAATCTTTGCAATGTACATATTGGTTGGCAACTGATTTTGAATGGAACACTGTAAGCCAAGCATGTGGCTTCAGCTAGCAGGTTTGATTGGCTGTGCTGCCTGTTGGCTTTTGTGGGGAGTTGTATGGGGCAGTATAATGAGCCTGGACACCTATTTAAATGAGGCTTTACTATTTTTTTTTTTTTTTTTTAAGATTAGGTCTGTGGTTTTTTATTTTTGTCCTTGTTAAATTGATGCAGCATTCCCCTTTTTTTTTGTTTCTAGTCTCACCGAAAGTTCTCCGCTCCAAGGCACGGCTCTCTAGGCTTCCTGCCCCGCAAACGCAGCAAGAGACATCGTGGCAAGGTCAAGAGCTTCCCTAAAGATGACCAGAGCAAACCAATCCATCTAACTGCTTTCCTGGGCTATAAAGCTGGTATGACCCACATTGTCAGGGAGGTGGACAGACCTGGCTCAAGTAAGTGCACCGTAATAGCCATGCAAATTCACCTTTTAGGGCTCAAATTCTAATTTGTTGGTAGAGGCGAGCCATTAGATAAATCTGCCTTGGTGGATGCAGCATCAGACCAATGCTACAGCTGTCCCCTAACGTCTCTGCACTGAGAATTGAGCGATCGAATACTGCTGATGGCTTGGTTCTCTTCCCCGAGTAGAGATGCTGCCTTCCAATCAGCATCTCCCCTGTGCTGATCCTCATTGGAGCAATGGTCTGTGGAGTGGCTGTCTCATAGGCTCACTGAGACTGCCACCAGTCAAGGCAGCTAGTGGATCCAGACTTGGATGTCTGGATCTGCTTCAGACTGCTCCGGTAAAAATGGGTCACAGGAATGCAAAACGAATTGCTCGCCTGTGACCCAGAGGAGAAGCTCAGGCTGGACTTTAACCACTAGCCGACCGCGCACCGCCGTTCTACGTCGGCAGGTCGGCTCGGCTGGGCGAGAGAACGTAGTATAACGTCCTCTCTCTCAGCCGCCACTAGGGGCGCCCCCCGCTCGCCCCCGACTCCCGTGCGTGTGCCCGGCGGCCGCGATCGCCGCCGGGGCACACGCGATCGCTCGGTACAGAGCGGGGACCGGGAGCTGTGTGTGTAAACACACAGCTCCCGGTCCTGTCAGCAGGGGAAATGCTGATCTTCTGTTCATACAATTTATGAACAGAGGATCAGTGTTTCCCCTAGTGAGGCCCCCCCCCCCCCCACAGTAAGAACACACCCAGGCATACTTAACCCCTTCCCCGCCCCCTAGTGTTAACCCCTTCACTGCCAGTGGCATTTTTATAGTAATCCAATGCATTTTTATAGCACTGATCGCTATAAAAATGCCAATGGTCCCAAAAATGTGTCAAAAGTGTCCGAAGTGCCCGCCATAATGTCGCAATACCGAAAAAAAATCGCTGATCGCCGCCATTACTAGTAAAAAATATATATTAATAAAAATGACATAAAAATACCCCCTATTTTGTAAACGCTATAACTTTTGCGCAAACCAATCAATAAACGCTTATTGCGATTTTTTTTTACGAATAATATGTAGAAGAATACGTATCGGCCTAAACTGAGGAAAAAAAATGTTTTTTTATATATTTTTGGGGGATATTTATTACAGCAAAAAGTAAAAAATATTCATTTTTTTCAAAATTGTCGCTCTATTTTTGTTTATAGCGCAAAAAATAAAAACCGCAGAGGTGATCAAATACCACCAAAAGAAAGCTCTATTTGTGGGAAAAAAAGGACGCCAATTTTGTTTGGGAGCCACGTCGCACGACCGCACAATTGTCTGTTAAAGCGACGCAGTCCCGAATCGCAAAAAGTACTCTGGTCTTTGGGCAGCAATATGGTCCGGGGGGTAAGTGGTTAAGGAACAAGTACCTTTCCCTCTCGGCTGTATGGTGTCTGCCATTTTCTGTTTTGGCACGGCCTTGAAGTTTTCCACACAATTGGGAATGTCCTACTGGCCCAAGTGTGCCTTGTAGTCCTAACGTTTAACTTGGGTAGCTTAAAGTGGAAATACACTGCATCTCGGCAAACTAAAAACACAATTACATTTGTGTTTAATATCCAGAGCAAACTCCCCAATCCATTCATGTCCTCATGCTTATTTTATTTTTTTACTGAGAAATCCCTTTTGAAAAAACCTACCATGGGTCACAGTAGCAGATTCATGTAGCATTTACTTGCTGAAATCCTTTGCTCAGTATGCAGGCAGGAGGGTGTGCCAAGTTGAGAAATCACATCCTCCCCTTCCTGAAGACTCCTGGGGAAGCTTGGGCCAGAAACCAGGGAGTAACTGTAACTGAAGAAAGTTTAACACAAGTAATGCTGCTTATCCATTTACCATTGGTAGCAGCCTAAGTATTAAAATGGCTAATGTTGTTTGATCGTGCAGTTCCTCTGTAATGTTACAACACCAACTTTGAAAGTTTGGTAATGACAAACTAGAAAAGTTGCCTTGTTTGAAAAGTAGAGGTGTGGATGTCTAAAGTTTTGACTTGATATTGTGCTTACCTTAAGGCTACATACGATGAAACCTTATCGACGGGCGGACTGAGTGACAGCCTCTGGCTGTCATTGCTGAATGTCGAGTTCTGACTGTAACCTTTTTTAAATAAAAAAATTTGGTTTGAGAGCAAAAACAAAATGCTTTGTGGTTATAATAAAAGGTTGTTTAACCCAGAGAAATGTTAAGTTTGTTTACTTGGGCTAGATGTTTGGTATGATAAATTCCTCTAATGTTTAATTCAGAGGTAAACCATCAAGGACCTGAAAATAGGCAAGTGTCCCGGCCCAGATGGGTATACCCCCCGCTTTTATAAAACCTTTGCCCCGTTGTTGGCCCCTTTGATGGCTAAAGCATTCAATGCCATGGATGATTCTTTCCCCCCACCTAAGACATTATTATCCGCTAATATCTCCATTTTGCCCAAGCCGGGCAAAGACCCCTCCCTTTGCAGTAGCTACCGGCCGATATCCCTTCTTAATGTTGACCTAAAATTGTTCGCTAAGGTTTTGGCCAACCGTCTGTCCCCTCTACTCCCCGGCGTGATCCATAATGACCAGGTGGGGTTTGTGCCGGACCGAGAAGCCAGGGACAACACCACCAAGACAATCCACTTAATCTCCCTTATCAGCGCAAGGGCCTGAAGGCCTGCCTCCTCTCATTCGATGCTGAAAAAGCATTCGATCGGGTTAATTGGGGATTCCTCCGACTCTCGCTGGAACAGTTGGGGATAGGTTCGTCCTTTATCTCTAAGGTGATGTCCCTCTATTCGCATCCCTCGGCCTCGGTCTTGGTTAATGGCTCTACTTCAGAATCTTTCGACATCTCCAATGGCACCCGGCAGGGCTGCCCCTTATCCACCCTCCTTTTTGTCATCGTAATAGAACACTTAGCCTGTGCCATTAGACAAAACTCTTCCATACATGGGATCCACACGCCTTCCGCCCATCACAAGCTTTCTCTTTACGCGGATGATCTTTTGGTATACGTACAGGACCCCTTCTTTTCCCTACCGTCCCTCTTCGCGGAATTCCGCCGTTTTGGCTCATTCAGCAATTTTAAACTCAACGTTTCCAAGACCGAGGCCCTCAACATTTCCCTCCCCCCTGCCACTATGACCATGTTAAAAAACAATTTCTCCTTTCAGTGGCAAGCAAGGGGGATTTCGTATCTTGGGGTCATCATCCCGTCTAATCTCGCCAACCTATTTCCCTCAATTATGTACCCTTGCTCTCACGCGTCCGAAAGGACTTAGAGGAATGGGGAGGGTCCTCTCTGCCGTGGTTTGGCCGGATCAACACACTTAAAATGGACACTCTTCCCAAACTTCTATATCTTCTTCAAACTATTCCAATTGTAATCCCCAAATCCTTCTTCACTTCCCTACGCTCTCTTGCCATTAGATTCTTATGGAGTCGTGGGTTGCCCAGGGTGAAGTACAACTTGCTCACCCGCTCGAAGTTGCAGGGTGGAGCCGGTCTCCCTGACTTTGAAACGTATTACAAGGCCACCCATGTAGCACGAGTACTGGAATGGTTCCCTCGTCCGTTTTTAAAGGCCTCTGTTGCCATAGAACAGGACCTGGCCCACGTTGATCTCCGGTCCCTATTGTGGGGATATAGGTCTGACTTGACACGCATGCCTCCTCCATCCCCACTTACACTGGCTTCCCTCAGGATTTGGTATAACAGGGGGTTGTGCGCCCTTTTATCCTCGGACCCCTCTCCACTGACCTCACTGTTTGATAATCCATCCTTCCCTCAGGGTATTGGGGTACCGTTGTTGGGTCCCTTTAGAAGGACCGCATGGCCTCAGGCACGCTCGTTTGTTCACCCGACACTGGGGACGCCGGTGGTACCGGATGGGGCGCACGATTGGCTAACTGCTATACATCTCTCTACACTCACTAAGCACCTACACTCTTCTTCTCAAATACACCGTCCTAGTACCGAGTTTGAACGTCTGTGTTCTCTCTCTGAGACCCCTAGACACCTTCTATCAGCCATATATAGTCTTCTCCAGTCACTCACACACTCCGAGCTCCCGTCTTACACTAGGATGTGGTCCGCAGACCTGGGTGAAGACATCCCACGTTCAGACTGGCAGACTTCGTTTCACTTTACCCATAAGTCCACGATCTCCTGCTACTCGCAAGAAAAGAACTACAAGATTCTCTCAAGGTGGTACAGGGTCCCCTCCATGTTGCACAAAATATTTCCGTCCACCCCGGCATCCTGCTGGCGATGCTCTGCAGCTACGGGGTCATATCTACACGTCTGGTGGGAATGTGAGAGGATCCGCCCCTTCTGGACTCAGGTATTTGAGTGTTATAATAAGACTTATAATGAATCGTTGGTTCCCTCCCCCAAAATTGCTCTCCTCTCCGTTCTGCCTGGCTCCATTGCATCGCAGAAGCGGAGTCTCCTCCGCTTCTTTATGTCATCAGCGAGGCAGCTCATACCTTCCTACTGGAAGTCGACCACCACTCCTCCCTTGTCACATTGGGTCTCAATTATGAATGACACTATGAGAATGGAGGAGATGTTAGCTCTGGACAATGATACCTACGAGAAATATAAACAACTGTGGCTCACCTGGCTCCACTTTTCTTCGTCTGATACTCTGTTGAGCATGTTGTCTCCCGCAACATGATCGTTAGTGTAATGTTTTATGCCCCGGGACAGGTTGGGGCCCCGATGCGGGACCTTCCGCTGTAGATACACCCTCCCTCACCCTCCCTTTAGATTGTCCTATCGGCAGCCCACACTCCCCCCTTCAAATCCCCTCTCACCTGTATTGATTCAAAGTAAGAGGGGGAATAGATGGGGGGCAATGAGAAGAGGGGGGGGGGGGGGGGGAGAAGGAAAATTTGCAAGAAAAAGAAGGGAAAAGGGAAATTAGATAGATATTAAGAGAAAGAAAGGGGGGGAAAGAAAATAAAGAGAATAGAAAGAAACGTAAGGGAAGCACTCACATGGGCCACATCTGTAAAGTATTAAAGAAGGGAAACAATATCTAACGAGTGGACATTGATGGTCAGACTTTAAGGCCAAGGAAGTAGGTTAAAAAAGTTTAATTTGATAGCATATAAATACAAAAACAAGTACAGAAATAATACAAAAAAATATTATTATTATTAGCCACTGTATATTCCTCAGAAGTCGCCAACGCACGTTTCGCCGTGGGGCTTCTTCAGGACGAAGACGAGGAATGCATGTTTAGCAGAAAAACAGATTTGTGTATGACATATGGTCCTCAGCGGAAGTATCCATAGGGCATATGCGATGCACAATAAACTACAGCATACGTCGGGAGTGCAGTTTTGACAGGAATTTTCACACACAGCACCAGGAATCTTTGGTGAACCAATAAAGGTCAAGCAAGTGGTCCGTGGATTGCAGGGCTAGAAACTCCCAGGCAGACTGCACAGCTCAAAAAGACTAATTAAAATGGTCTCAGGCTTACTGGGACAGTAGATAGTAGTCAGCATGTACAACATGTGAATCCAAATGTTCAAACCGGTAACGCCGCTAGTAACCATACACTGCAGTCAAAACAGGAGGCCATGGAGCAGCGTTAGTAACGGATATCTGTGTCCCAGGGTGTACACGAGGCAACACCAACACGTGTTGCCTCGTGTACACCCTGGGACACAGATATCCGTTACTAACGCTGCTCCATGGCCTCCTGTTTTGACTGCAGTGTATGGTTACTAGCGGCGTTACCGGTTTGAACATTTGGATTCACATGTTGTACATGCTGACTACTATCTACTGTCCCAGTAAGCCTGAGACCATTTTAATTAGTCTTTTTGAGCTGTGCAGTCTGCCTGGGAGTTTCTAGCCCTGCAATCCACGGACCACTTGCTTGACCTTTATTGGTTCACCAAAGATTCCTGGTGCTGTGTGTGAAAATTCCTGTCAAAACTGCACTCCCGACGTATGCTGTCGTTTATTGTGCATCGCATATGCCCTATGGATACTTCCGCTGAGGACCATATGTCATACACAAATCTGTTTTTCTGCTAAACATGCATTCCTCGTCTTCGTCCTGAAGAAGCCCCACAGCGAAACGTGCGTTGGCGACTTCTGAGGAATATACAGTGGCTAATAATAATAATATTTTTTTGTATTATTTCTGTACTTGTTTTTGTATTTATATGCTATCAAATTAAACTTTTTAACCTACTTCCTTGGCCTTAAAGTCTGACCATCAATGTCCACTCGTTAGATATTGTTTCCCTTCTTTTCCCCTCTCACCTGTGTCTCTTTCACCTCCCCCCTCTCTTCTCCTTCTCTCTTCTTCTCCCTTCTCATTTCAACTTTCTCTACACTCTTGTTCCTCTTCTCTTCCTTGTTTCTTTTCTTTTTTTTTTTTTCTTTCTCGTCCCCTCCCCCCCCCTTTATTTCTTATTTTTTTTTCTTGTTGTATCAATACCGTAGTTTACAGTCGCAGCTCCGCTAAAAAGCAGAGACCTTGTGGTCACGCATAATTTCCTTTATTATTGGTTCATTTTATATACAGTTGTTGCCATGTCTATTGTTATGCTTATTGGTGAGAGTCTAGCTGTAGGCGATAGCCACTTGGCTGATTCTTCCCTCCAATCATTATTGTGACTGTATGCATATGCGGACTGTGCCTTCTAATGTTTATTGTCTTTTATCTGTTTGATATGTCGAAAATTTCCAATAAACATATTTTCAACTCTAATTCAGAGGTAAACAAGAAGGAAGTTATTCGAGGCAGTGACTGTTGTAGAGACTCCTCCCATGGTTATCGTTGGCATTGTGGGTTACGTCCAGACTCCACAAGGTCTCCGCAGCTTCAAGACCATCTTCGCTGAATACATTAGTGATGAATGCAAAAGGCGCTTCTATAAGAACTGGCAAGTGACCATGGTTTTATCCCAACAATTGCACTAGCATCTAATACAGGATTTAAATGCTTTAGACCTGTTGTACTGTCAAAGTGGGCAAATGATAAAAACTGCTGTAAAAGTTGCCCAGGTATATGTACACAGCTTTGGATATTTGGGTGCAAGCATTGGAAGATCCAAAATGCTTAGTAGGGTTGGTTTCAGCTCTTTCATAGCTTCATAATAAAGCCTTAACAAGAACTATTGGTTCTTTATTTAGAGCGGAACTATTACAGTGGGGCTGCCCTTGCACTGCAAGTGTTAAACAAAAAGAATTTAGGTGTAGAGGCAGTTTTACTTGATCCTTTACTCCCCTGGCTGTAGTTGTTGCCAGGCTGCTGAACCTGATGGCTGGGAAATTGGGGGTAAGATTGCTTTTTGTTTTGTCCCCCTCCCCTTAGACCATGCCATTCAAGTGCACCGGATGGGTTTTAATGTACAATAATGCATTTTATTTAACCACTTTAATATTGCATATATTAAATACCTGGAATGAACATTGGCAGCTCCTCTCAGCTTTGGCCTTTGCCTTTGTCTGATGAGCTCCAGGCTCCGCTTGCTGGCTGAAAAGCTCCTTTGAAGCCATGCAATGAGCTGTACACTTGAAAAGGTCTGGCTCCTTCCGCCCATGTCCTTTTTTTAAGGCTTGATGAAGGGCCGCTCCAACTCTCATGCTCTGCCGTTAAAGGTATAAGTCAAAGAAGAAGGCCTTTACAAAATACTGCAAGAAGTGGCAAGATGACAAAGGAAAGAAGCAACTGGAGAAAGACTTTAGAAGCATGAAGAAATACTGCCAGGTCATCAGGGTCATTGCGCATACACAGGTGGGTGTTCTGTTAGCAGTCCTGTAAGCTGCTTTTATTTCATGCTCCCAACCCTCCTAGCTGTAAGCACAACAGTGGGGCACATCAGGGCATGCGGACATGAGCAGAACTGATCTAGCTTGGTTTGTTACACTGACATTTCATATTCCTGATGTACCTGCTGTACCATGCACTTTTATGAAAAAGTATCCTGTTGTATGCTTTGTGTGTAATCACTGGTGTTGCTGCCATTCCCTCTGCTTTACTATAAAAAGCCACACTAAGTTGGAGAGCACACCGTGGTCAGTTCTATAGCTGTGCTAATAACTCTGTACTCTCCAATGATCAGAACTGTCCTGACATGCCTCCCTGCACAGCCTTTTACTGGTTATTGTGGTGTAGTTCTCCCCCCTAGATGTTGTGCAGCTGAGAACAGATGGAATGTGATCCCTTATAAAAGGGGGGGGGGGGGGTGGGTTATTGATGGCTATAAACATTTTGCCTTCCCTTTTTGGGATGGTTTTGGAGCGTGCAGTTCCTCTGTAATGTTAAAACACCAACTTTGAAAGTTTGGTAATGACAAACTAGAAAAGTTGCCTTGTTTGAAGAGTAGAGGTGTGGATGTCTAAAGTTTTGAATTGATATTGTACTTGCCTTAAGGCTACATATGATGAAACCTTATCGACGGGCGGACTGAGTGACAGCCTCTGGCTGTCATTGCTGAATGTCGAGTTCTGACTGTAACCTTTTTTTAAATAAAAAATTTGGTTTGAAAGCACAAACCAAATGATTTGTGGTTATAATAAAAGGTTGTGTAACCCAGAGAAATTTTAGGTTTGTGTACATGGGCTAGATGTTTGGTATGATAAATTCCTCTAATGTGTTGATTTTGTAAAACTCATTTTAAAAAACATTATTTTTTTACAATAACTTTAACAAAGGGGCTTGTGTGCTTTTTTTTTTTTTTTAAGATTGATAAAGCCCCCTCATGGCACCAAGAGTCGGTTCACATAGCAGCGGCACGACTTCGGGGGCGACTTCAGAGGCGATTTGCAAAACGACTTCTGTATAGAAGTCAATGCAGGTCGCCCCGAGCCGCCCCCCGAAGTCGTACTTGCGTCGCTCCTATTGGAAAGGTTCCATTGCATTGAATGGGACGCGACCAGGGCCGGACTTACCATTGGCCTTGACTGGGCTCAAGCCCAGGGGCCCCACCCAATAGGGGGCCCCCTTTAAAAAAAAAAAAAAAAAAATTTTTTTTTTTAGGGGTCCAGAGGTCCCCAGGGGCCCAGGGCCCAGGGCCCCGGACGGCAACCCCCCTTTTTTTTTTTGTAAAAAAATGTTTTTTTTTTATATATTTTTTATTTTTATATATATAATATTATATATATATATATATTTTATTATTATTATTAAAGGGCCCAGGGGTCTCCAGGGCCCCCGGATGGCAACCCACCTTTTTTATTTTTTTATAAAAAAAATTACATTTTTTATATATATATATATATATATATATATATATATATATATATATATATATATATATATATATATATTTATTTATTAAAGGGCTCAGAGGTCCCCAGGGCCCCATGTGGCAACCCCCCCTTTTTTATTTTTTTTATAAATGTTTATTTTTTTATTTTTGTTTATTTTTTTATTTTTTATTAAAATGCCCAGAGGTTCCCAGGGGCCCAGAGGTCCCCAGGGCCCCCGGGTTTGGCAACCTTCCTTTTTTTTATGTATTTTTTATAAATGTTTTTTTTTTATTATTAAAGGGCCCAGAGGTTTATTTTTTCTTTTTATTAAAAGGCCCAGAGGTCCCCAGGGCCCCGGATGGCTACATATATTTATATATATTTGTTTTCTTCTTTATTTCTTCTTTTTTTTGTAAAGGCCCCCCCGCTTCTCAATTTGCGGCAGCCCCCACGCTTCTCAATTTCAGGCGGCAGCACCCCCACCCCCCCTAGGTTCTCTGCTTCAGGGGGCCCATGCCTTAAGCTGTGCAAGGGGCCCCAAAATTCCTGATGGCGGCCCTGCGCATACCTCCCAACACGCACGGATTCTGTGGGACTTTCCCGCACAGACAGCTTCTTCCCGCAGTCCCGCAAAAGGGTTAATTTTCCCGCACTGCAAGAGGAGGCAGCACGGAAGCAGGAGGAACCGGAGTGGTGTGTGGAGGACTGTGGCTGCTGAAGGGAAGATAGCCGAGAGCCGGGCTAATGACAGTCTGTGGCCCCGGCTGTTGGCACAGGTGAGAGGCACTCCCCCCCTCAACAACTGCAAAATCCCCCCCCGCTCAACTTTAATGCGCTCCCCCCCCCCTCCAAAACTTCAATTCGCCCCCCCCCCCCCCCGCTCAACAACTTCGATCCCCCCCAATTTTCGGCTCCAGGGGGCCCCTTCAACACTCAAGCCCAGGGGCCCCCACCACCCTAAGTCCTGCCCTGGACGCGACACGTCAGGCATGTGCATAGCAGGCTTGCTTGGAGGTAAAGGGAGCTGTTCAGTTTAAATCATGGAAGCTCTCCATATGTTTAAGGCACAGAAGCAGTCACAAACCTGACATCAACAGTGGTCACTGACCAAGAATACTTGGTTCAGACTAGATGAGCTACTTCAGTTTAACATGCATTCCATCAAACTTTAAAGTCCTTGGAGCAGCCTCAAATGTGCTTTTTTGCAGTCTTCTCTATTTTAGTCACTTCAGCCCCAGAAGATTTGACTGCTTAACCACTTCCATACAGGGCATTTTCAGCGCTGTTGCACTTTGAATGACAGTTACGAGGTCTTGCAACACTGTACCCAAATGAAATCTTTTTTTTCACAAATATAGCTTTTGTTTGGTATTTGATCATCTCTGGATTTATTTATTTTATTTTTTTGCGCTATAAACAAGAGCAACAATTTTGAGAAACACTATTTTTTTACTTTTTGATTTAATAAATATCACAATTTTTTGTTTCCAAACTTTTTTTTTTCTGAGTTTAGACAATTTGTATTTATATTTTTGGTAAAAAATCGCAATAAGCACATGTTTGGTTTGTGCAAAAAGTTATAGTGTCTACAAAATTGGGTAGATGTGTTTTTTTATTTTTTTATTTGTTTTTTAACTAGTAACATTGTGGCGGACATATCGGAGACACGTTTTTGGGACCATTCATTTATACAGCGATCAGTGCTATAAAACTGCGCTGGTTACTGTGTAAATGTGACTGGCAGGGAAGAGGTTAACACTATGGGGCGCTGAAGGGGTTATGTTCCCTAGTGTGTGATTCTTACTGTAGGGGGACTCACGAGGATACCGATGTGTTCCCAGTAAGAGGTACACAGATCCACACTCCTGCCGTGATTGCCAGCAATCGCAGGTGCCTGGCAGACATCGCGGCCGTCAGGAATGCGCACCAGGTCACGAGCGGTGCCGGCGGCGTGTGCCCTAGATGACCGGGAAGAAAAGACGTCATATGACATCCACCCAGAGGGAGGGTTCCTGCTGCGTCATATTATGCCCCGGTAAGGAAGGGGTTAATGGCCAGGCCATTTTTTTTTGCACTGCGTCGCAATTGCACGGCCATGCAACGATGCACCCAAGCAATTTTTTTTTGTCTTTGTGGCATTTGATCATCTCTACAGTTTAATTTTTATTTAATTTTTTTTGTGCTATAAACGAGTGACAATTTTGAAAATGGAACACTGTACTTTTTTGACTGACACTTTGACACATTTTTGGGACTATTGTCATTTATACAGTATAAAGGCCATTGCCAGGGAAAGGTGTTGACACTAGGGGGAGCAATCAAGGGGTTAACTGTTCCCTAGTGTGTTCGAACTATGGGGGAGGGCACTCACTATAAAAAATGACAGATTGTTGGTCCCAGCTATTAGGAACTCATGATTTGTCTCCTCTCGTCACAGTATGATGGTGGCTGGTCAGCAAATGGGTAAAACAGAGCTGCACGTGTGCAGCTCCGGGCTATTGTGTACCAGAATAATTGCTGCATGTGCAGAAAGAATGTTCTTCTGCTCTGGCCATTGAAGACTGCCATAGACCAGCACAATGGGAAAGATTTAAAGTGTTACTAAACCAGCCCTCTAGGAGAACTTGTCAGAAGTTATCCGGCTGATAACCGTGCTACTGAGCAGGAGAAAGCTAGGGGACTCAGTGCTTTGAAGAGAAGAAAACACTAGATATGTTCACAGCTCAAGTTTCATGAATCGGGTTTACATCCACTTTAATATGCACATTGGTTTCTGGGCAAAGCGGGTCAAGCTTAAATTGGTAATTTGTGCTATTCTCAAATCATGCTTGCTCTAAAAGCTTCGGCCTCCTACACCAAAATATGTTCTGCAACAAGTTTTTTTTTTATTTTTTTTTCTATAGATGCGCCTTTTACCTTTTAGACAGAAGAAATCGCATCTCATGGAGATCCAAGTTAATGGTGGTACAATTGCTCAGAAGATTGATTGGGCCCATGAGAAGCTAGAGCAGCAGGTAACAGTGTCAAGAGTCTTTGGGCAGGATGAAATGATTGATGTCATTGGAGTCACAAAGGGAAAGGGTTACAAAGGTGAGTGCGCAAACTTTCTTTTTATGCTTGAGTGTCTGAAAATGTGGCAATTTGTTTGTTAATCTTGGTTGACTTTCTAATTTGCCCACCATTTCTTTGAGTGTAAAAGTACTTTTTTGTTCTATGATGAGGTCATGGAACAAGCACTGGGCACAGTGCCTGATCTCTTATGAGGAATTATTCCATGTTGCCTTCCTTCTGAGAACATTATTATATTGGATAACTGTTTGAAAATTGTGCTACGTGTTCCTCATATAAATCTTGTTTCAGGTGTGACTAGCCGTTGGCACACAAAGAAGCTGCCACGTAAGACTCACAGAGGTCTGCGAAAGGTCGCTTGTATTGGAGCTTGGCATCCTGCCCGTGTTGCCTTTTCTGTGGCTCGTGCTGGCCAAAAGGGATATCATCACAGAACTGAAGTCAACAAGAAGGTATGAATTCATGTAGGGAACTTCCTCACGCACCACCTGGTTGGTTTAATTTACATAGGCATAAGCTAACTGCGATTTGTGTACATTGCAGGCTACTGGGGGAATAATGATGTAAAGGGTTAAGTTGTATCTAGAATGGTCATTGTGGGTTGTAAACTACTTGCATGTGGCAATTGGACATTTAGACATCTGATTTGGTCAGCTGTGGCTACCTGTTAAATCTTAGACTGCCCTAACTTATACAGCCAGTTTAAATCTGAACTCTAGGGGAAATTGGGTGTCCCACACTGTAAGGGTTTTCTGCTCATTTAGTCTGAGGTGCCTGTATAAGCTTTATTACTTGCCCTTTCAGGCATGCTCTGGGGCTCTACCCAAAGCTGTGGCTGGTGCCTCTTTGTAGTTGGGTAAAGTGCAGGGCATTAACCCTTGTGGTAGCACTGGACTGGCTGCATGTATGGGAAGAAGATTTATGCCGGATAAGGCAAGAATTGCACCTTTATCCTGCTCCCATAAACAAGCCTTTAAGTTTGTAAACCCTATTGTATACATTATAGGTAAGCAAAACTAGGCTTTTTGCAATCACCAAGGTGAACTTGCACAGGCTCCCCTGCTGTGTTTTCCTTTACAGCATCTACTATTGCAAATTAATTCTTGCATTCCTCGCTGAATTTTTGTGCCTCAAACACATGTGCACCAGACGGGCCATAATTCCCATAAGCTGTAGTAAGCATTTGAAAACCTGTTATGTGCAATTTTACAAAAAAATTCTAATTGACATTGTTCAACTTAAACTTTTTTGGCACACTACAGAAAACACAACTAAACTAAATGGCCAATCGCACAAGGGCACCACTTGCAATCAACTGAATATCAGTGTTGCTGCTTGTCATGCAGGTTCAAACCAGTTCAAGGTTCGCACGCAGTGATAACCAGTTCTGAATGCTTTGTTGGGTGGGATCATGGTCTCGTTTAACACACCTTGTATGTTTAGGAGCATTCTAATTGGTTGTGCCATCACGTGGGCGGCGCTGACCTAATGTCAGTTTAAAGTGAAGGAGAGCTGTCTGGTCATGTGACTGAAATCTGCTCTTAAATTGGGTATTTGCAGAATTTTATAGTTCTAAATCATTTAGATGGGGACACTGTAATAAAGGCAGTGCTGATGGTGTATACAGGTTGGTGTTATGAGAGCAGGAGGGGTGGCTCAGAGGGAAGGAAGACGGGAGAAGAGAACAGATGGCAGAGGCATGTAAACTGACCATTGTGTCTGGTCTGAGCAGCTATGATACACCATGGTCAGTTTTTAGAGTGGGGGGGGGGGAGAAACTGGCAGGATCAGCCAGTTTTATTTTTTTTTAGGTGTTACAGGGAGCCAAATGACACAGGACAAGCACTGTCATATAACATGCTTTAAAGGAGCAGGATCAATTTTATTGGGTTAATAAATGCTTAAGTATGGCAGTCGATGCATTGGCAATTTTTAAAATGCTTAACTGTATTTTATTTCAGATCTACAAAATTGGACAGGGCTACTTCTACTCGCATGGTAAACTTGTGAAGGACAATGCTTCAACTGATTATGACCTTTCAGACAAGAGCATCAACCCTCTGGTAAGCAGCTTATATATTGTGCCCACCTTTCTAAAGTAATTAATTTGATTGTGCAAATGCACTGAGCAGTTAATGGCCCTGTAATGACTTCATGAAACTGTTTCTGCCTACTTTTTTTTTTTTTCAAGCGGTGCACATGCACCGCTTGACTACGAAGAGACCCTTAGTTCATATTGGGGACAAACGGAGTGGCTACATTTCTTCTGGACCATAGTGAACAATTGTAGCCAAATAAATTTGTATCACGTTGGTAAAAAATTTGGAGGATGCCGAAAGCAATAGGTGGTAATTTGTTAAGTTTGCATACTTCGATTTTTATAATTTGCAGTTTGGTGTCACTGTAGGAAATCTGTCAGGGTCATAGGCTTCTAAAATTAAATCAGCAGAATAAACTGCTGGTAATGACTTATTTTGGCCAAAGTCGCAGTGAATCTTTCTCTAAAAGTTAGTCCAGCTGCGAGTTGTCCTATGATGAAATTATGGAATTAAGGGCTGGTCACAGCTCCTGAAATGCATGAAGAATAATTCCATGCTGCCTTCCTTCTGAGGACTTAAATCATTGTACCACTCAGCCTTGAGAGAGATATCTATTGCAAAAGTATGACATCCTTTTCAAGAGGAACCCTTGAAATGGCTTTCCGATCTCGGTGAACCCCTGCTAAAAATGACTATCTACAATTCGTGATACACTGGTGTGGTGGTTGGTGGGAAGAATGCTCTTTACAGTTGTGGATATTGGGAAAAATTGCCCCCTTACAGATGGCTACAAAGATCAATGGTGTCAGTGGGAACTTGGGGGCAGAAATTGCTAAAGGAACATGTAGCAGCCCCTGGAGGATCCTTAGGGTTTCATGGAACCCTGGTAACTGACTACATTTCTTTACCAGTTAGGATGGATCACAAACTAATTTATTCATCCAAGCAAGGAGGATGGAGGAATTCTGACAGCAGAGACTCTTCTGTTGAAATACACTTATCGGCAGATGCAACTGCTGATTGAGAAATTTTCCAACAAGCCTGACAGATATCTTGAGTGGAAATGCCTACACATGGTCCCTGTTTAATTTTGATCATCTATGGCTGGCCCTAGACATAAGAATGGTACTTTTGGTATTCGTATCTGTTTGGATTTAGAGGAGCTCCAGTGGCCCTTTAAAACATTAAGTCAGCCGCTACAAATACTGTAGCTGCTGTCTAATTCTAGGACACTTTCCTGTCCAGTGAGGAGTGAGCCTGTGATGTTGGCACCCCAGCCAATTTTTTATTTTGATCTTGGGAGGCTGCTGCTTCCCTACTGCGCATTTGCGCTCAGCTTAGTGAATGGCCTGGCAGCAGGGCTAAGGAGGGGTTTTGGAGCTAACTTCTGTGGGACCTCACCATGGCAAGGTCTTCTGTGAAGTGAGGACAGGTACCTGTTCCAAAAGTTGCCAAATATGGAAGTTGGGAGGGAGCAAACAAGCAGAGCTTCCCATTTTATGAGTGAAGCTCTACTGTAAGGAAAGTACATTTTTTTTTTGTTTGTTTTTTTTCCTGATTTTGCAAATTGGAAAAAATAGACTTTACTAACGATGAATCACTGATTACTATTGCTGATTTTTTTTTTTTTTAGGGTGGTTTCGTTCACTATGGAGAGGTGAAAAATGACTTTCTCATGCTAAAAGGTTGTGTCATTGGGGCCAAGAAACAAGTTCTCACATTGCGCAAGGTAAAATCTTATTCCTTTAAAGGAGCATGCATTTTTGATCCCATTGTGTAATAAATGGCAAAACAGGAAAAGAGTATATAGCGTAATTCTGTTAAAACATTTATAAGAAAAGGTAATTTCTCTTCCGTTCATAGACGGACACAGCATCCTTGACAGTAGGGCTATGCACCTTCCTTCCAGGAGAGACTTAGGCAGGCAGAAATTTACAGCACTTAAAGCGTTAAAGCCTTTCATAAGTGCCGCACCTCCCAAGGGGCGTGGCTCCCCAGGTATAACCCACACCCTGCTCTAGCAGCCCCAGTTTTTTTCTGCCTAACGACAGGAGAAGCAGGCACTCTCTGGAGTCCTGTACTCTGGAGTTTTTTTCTTGTGATTTTTCTCGCTTTTATTATTTTGTTCCTGCATTTTTGAATCCTGTGATTCTTCTATCAACAGCCGACTGGGTGACAGGCTGGGTCCTCGACTCTTGTAGTCCCCCCATGTTCGGCCATCAAGCGTGTGCCGGCCCTTAGCTCAGCTTTTGGACGTCCATGACAGGCCCCGTTGCTCCAGGGGCGGCCGGGCAACTTCGGTTCTAGGGCACACATATGACCGGTCTTTTATGGCTTTGTCACAGTGTGTCTGGCCGACAGCCATGCCGTTTAGCAGACGTTGGATCTGTCTGGGATACCTCCAGCCGGTGGTCACAGGACGGGTAAGTAGTGGCCCCTTGCTCAGGTAAGTGGTCTGGCTAGAACTGTTCCCCTGGGAGGTCGACTGAGGGCTTGCCTTGCTTTCCTCTCTCCCTTATTTTTCCTCTCCCTCCTCTCCCATTGGGGCAGCTGTGTAGGGGGGGTTTTCTGGGGTCTCGTATATACCCGGACCCGTGTGTGTAGCGGGGGCTATGTGTTGTCACTGCAGGGGGCTGTGGTGTTCACTACAGGGCTTTTCTGTGTGCTGGGATGTGTTTTTTGTGCTGGCTGTTTGCTGTGTCACTGTCTTTATAAATGCTGCGCAATGGCGGCCATTTTGCCGGAGCCGCACTCTATATAGCTCGGTGGCCATTTTAGTGTGGTCCTGGGCTGTTTTTTGATCATTCGGCAGCCATCTTGAAATTCGTTTGGTCTCTTGTGAAGCCTCTGGCGCTGCAAAAATAACCGCAAATGTGTCTGAGGAGAGACAGACGCAGCGCTGCAGGCTAATCAGCACACCTTGTCCTTCACAGACCGCGCTGCACCGGGAAGGGTGGTGGGTCCCAGGGGCCCCCATACTCTGTGATAGCAGCCAGGAGGTGACCAGTGTTTTTTTTTCCTGCTTTGCAGTGAGGGTGACACAGCGCTGGCATTATGGAACCTGAACCAGGTACTTCTTCCCCAGCAATGCCTGAGTTAACCCTTGACGCCCCTCCCCCTGCCACATCTGTTGAGGCAATGTCGGCTGTCCTGGAGTCCTTTCTTACCAGGTTTGAAGCGGCTAGTGCCCGGATGGGGGGTAAAAAGCGCCCCCTCCCTGAGCCTGCTTCTGGTGATATCTCTGATGCAGAATCTGACCATGCTATTGCTGCTTCTGGTTCTGTTCTGTCTGAGGATGCGGGCTTAACCCACATGGACTGTGAGGATTACTCTGCTTCAGAGTCAGTTGCTGACAAGGAATTTGTTGGAGCTCTTATTTCTGCGGTGCGTGATACTCTGAAACTTGAGGAGGTGGCGGAGGCACCTGCCGTGCCAGTCCCTTTTGGGTTCCGCAAACCGCCACGCACCGCTAAAGTGTTTCCTTGTGTTCCTTATTTGGACAATATGTTGTACAAGGAATGGGATACACCGCAAAAAGTTTTTACCGTTCCAAAGAACTTTGCAACCCCGTTACCCCCTTGAGGAAGACTTTTTGAAAAAGTGGGTCTCTCCTCCGTCAGTGGACACTCCCGTGTCCAGACTGAGCAAGGCTACCACGTTGCCTGTGGAAGGGGCTCCTGCATTTAAGGACCCTGCTGATAGGAGAGTGGAGGCTGTGGCCCGCTCCCTATTCATGGTGGTGGGTTCAGTGGTGAGGCCGACTCTGGCCGGGACCCTGGTGGCGCAGACCCTGACTGAAAGGGCGAAGCTCCTACTGCAGGAGCTGGAAGAACGAGACGCTTCCGAGTCCTCTAGGGATCTGGCTGAACAATTTGGTTCAGGGTCTAAAATTTCTCTGCGAGGCGGCCATGGATACGATACCTTTGCTTTCCAGGGCATCCGTCTATGCGGTGGTTTTGCGCCGCCTTGTGTGGCTGAAATGCTGGTCGGCTGACCAGTCCTCTAAGAAGGCTTTGGTGGATTTTCCCTTTAAGGGTGACCGGCTTTTTGGGGCTTCCCTGGATGATATCATTAAGGATGCCACGGGTGGTAAAAGCACGCTGCTCCCAAAGTCTGGGAAGGGTAAAGAGCCTCGCCGCAAGCGAGGCCCTACTTTTGCTACCTCTAAGCGTTTTTTTTTTTCGTGCGCCCGGCACGAAAAGGTCCGCAAGGTGCAAAAGCCCCCGCTGCTGGGCAAAAGTGCACCTGGTTCAACAAACCCAACAAGCCTGCCTCCGCATGAAGGTCTGCCCCCGCCCGGGTTTCGGGTGGGGGGGCGACTTCGCGAATTCGGATCGGTGGAAGTCCCTTCTGTCCGACCGTTGGGTTTGCAAAGTGGTTGCCTCGGGGTACAAGATAGAGTTTCTCTCTTGTCCCCCAAACAGATTTTTTTCCTTCCAGGGATCTTCTGGACAGGGGGGTGATTGTGCCGGTTCCCTCGCAGGAACGGTTTCAGGGGTTTTACTCCAATCTTTTCGTGGTCCCCAAGAAGGAAGGGGTTCGCCCTATCCTGGACCTCAAGGCCCTCAATTGCTTTGTCAAGGTGCAAAAATTCAGGATGGAGTCGATTCGATCGGTGATAGCGGCACTCCACCAGGGGGACTTCTTGGCGTCCTTGGATATCATGGACGCGCACCTACATGTTCCCATTTGCACAAGACACCAAAGGTTTCTGCGCTTTGCGATCAGGGAGGATCACTTTCAATTTGTGGCCCTCCCGTTCAGTCTGGCTTCGGCACCTCGGGTTTTCACCAAGGTGCTCGCCCCGATACTGGCCCTGCTGAGGCAGCGAGGGATCGCTATCATGGGATATCTGGACGACCTTCTCCTGAGAGCTTCCTCAGGCTCAGAGTTAGAGGAGGACGTGGCTATCATGTGTCAGACAAGAGTTCGGTTGGCTTCTGAATCTCCAGAAGTCAGTGTTGGTTCCGTCCCAGCGGCTGGAATACTTGGGACTAGTCCTGGATTCTGTGGAGGCGAGTGTTCCTCCCATCGGAGAAACTGAAGACCCTGCAATCTGCAGTGAGGCAGTTGTCGACCCAGAAGTGGTAATCTCTTCGCTTCTGCATGAGAGGTCTGGGTCTGATGGTGGCCTCCTTCGAGGCGGTTCCGTATGCCCAATTCCACACCAGGGAACTACAGAAAGATTCTGTCACATTGGGACAAGCTCCCGTCTTCTCTGGATTACCAGATTCGGTTGAGCCATCTGGCCAAGTCTTCCCTAGTGTGGTGGCTGACGTCTCCGGTGCTTCGGACCGGGAAGTCGTTTCTGCCGTGCCGCTGGACAGTGGTCACGACGGATTCCAGCCTCTCTGGCTGGGGGGGGGGCGTTTGGGGCACTGAATCTGGAGTCCCGTCCCGTCTGCCGATCAATATTCTGGAGCTCCGTGCAATCAAGCTGTGCCTTGCCAGGTGGTCCCTGGAGCTGCAAGACCGACCGGTCAGGATCCAGTCCGACAACGCCACGGCCGTGGCGTACGTCAATCATCAGGGCGGCACAAGGAGCTCGGCTGCAGCGACGGAGGTTGCACACATCCTTCAGTGGGCCAAAAGGTCCGTTCCGGCTCTGTCGGCCGTGTACATTCCGGGAGTTCAGAATTGGCAAGCCGATTTCCTAAGTCGCACAACTCTGGATCAAGGGGAGTGGTCTCTCCACCCGGAGGTGTTTCAGAGTCTGTGCCAAAAATGGGGCACTCCAGACGTGGACCTTCTAGCGTCCCGTCTCAATCGGAAGGTGCCATGGTTCGTGGCCAGGTCAAGAGACCCGTGGGCGGATGCGTTGGTGGCTCCTTGGGGTCACTATCGCCTGATTTACGCTTTCCCTCCTCTGAAGCTCCTCCCTCGCCTGCAGCGCAGGGTGGAAGCCGAAGGGATTCCAACAATCCTGATCGCCCCAGACTGGTCGCGCCGCTCTTGGTACGCGGACCTGGTACGTCTGGTGGCAGACGCCCCCTGGCGTCTACCCCTGAGAGAAAATCTCCTGTCACAGGGTCCGATCTTCCATCCTGCTTTACAGTCTCTGGCTTTAACGGCGTGGCTGTTGAGAGCCAGGTACTGAGGGACCGGGGCCTGTCGGGCCCGTGATCTCTACCATGCTGCGCGCACGGAAGTCTACTTCACGAAAGATTTACCATCGTACGTGGAAAGCCTACATCTCTATGTGTGAAGAGATGAAGTGGCACCCTCGTACATACGTGGTGTCCCGGATTCTGCTGTTCTTACAGCGTGGAGTGGATCAGGCTCTCGCCTTGAGCACGGTCAAGAGTCAGATTTCTGCTCTGGCTGTTTACTTTCAGCGACCCTTGGCGGCGCACTCTTTGATTTGCACGTTTGTGCAGGGGGTCCGCCATGTGGCCCCTCCGGTGCGCCCTCCACTGCCCACATGGGACTTGAATTTGGTCCTCTTTGTGCTTCAGCGAGCTCCTTTTGGGGACATCCGGAAGATCCCTTTGTTGACTCTGTCACAAAAGGTGTTTTTTCTGGTAGCTATTACCTCTATCAGACACGTGTCTGAACTGGCGGCCTTGTCCTGCAAGACCCCCTACTTGGTCATCCATCAGGATAAGGCGGTGCTGCGTCCACAGCCCTCTTTTCTTCCAAAGGTCGTTTCGGCCTTTCACATTAATGAGGACATTGTTCTTCCATCCTTATGTCCTCAGCCGAAAAACCAGAAGGAGGCCACTTTACATTCTCTAGTTGTATTTCATGCCCTTCGAGTTTACTTATCGGCGACGGCTCCGTTCCGGAAGTTGGACTCACTGTTTGTGTCGGTGTCTGGTCCCAGAAAGGGTCTGGCAGTCTCGTCGGCCACCATTTCCAGGTGGATCCGACAGGTTGTGCTTCAGACCTATGCCCTGAAGGGGCGGGCGCCTCCTTTTCGGGTCACGGCGCATTCGACCAGGGCGATCGGTTCCTCTTGGGCTTTCCGACATCAAGCCTCTGTGTTACAGGTGTGTAAGGCAGCGACCTGGTTGTCGGTACACACCTTTTCAAAGTTTTACAAGGTGGATGTGAGTGCAACTTCTGATGCCTCCTTCGGCCGCAGGGTGTTACAGGCGGCAGTTTAAGGTTGGAGTCCCTCCGTTGAGTAACTCCGGTTTTGTTTGGGGTGAAGCTTGGTTTGCTGTGTTGTTTGTTTCCCACCCCTCGAAATATTTTTGACACTGCTTGGGGACGCCCCTACTGTCAAGGATGCTGTGTCCGTCTATGAACGGAAGAGAAAATAGGATTTTTGTACTAACCGTAAAATCAATTTCTCTGAGTTCATAGACGGACACAGCACCCACCCCTCCTTTGTTTGTACTGCTTGTTACGAACTGGGGCTGCTAGAGCAGGGTGTGGGTTATATACCTGGGAAGTCACGCCCCCTGGGAGGAGCGGCACTTAGGAAAGGCTTTAACACTTTAAGTGCTGTAAATTTCTGCCTAAGTCTCTCCTGGAAGGAAGGTGTATAACCCTACTGTCAATGATGCTGTGTCCGTCTATGAACTCAGAGAAATGGATTTTACAGTGAGTACAAAAATCCTATTTTTAGAATTTTTGGTCCTATGGTTGGTATTTAACCTTTTGTGTCTTCAATTTCTATAGTCCCTGCTTGTGCAGACCAGTCGCCGTGCTTTGGAGAAGATTGATCTTAAATTCATTGACACCACATCTAAGTTTGGACATGGTCGTTTCCAGACAGCAGAGGAAAAGAAGGCTTTTATGGTAAGTCCATTCTCCTCAGGATTGTTAAATGTTATAGTATGCCAGCAGAACAAAATATTGTCAAACCAAAGTTACAGTAGTACTTTGTGCTTGCAATCTCTATATACTGAAGTGGTAAATACTTTAGCGAATACATTTAACGTATTGCTCTTTGACAAGTGTCATTGTTGAATGCATTCAAACAAATGTAGCAGGCAGCCGAAAATATTAAAGCGGAGGTCCGCCTAAAAACCAGCAGCTACAAATACTGCAGCTGCTGACTTAATAAATGGACACTTGCCTGTCCAGGGTGCCCACGATGTTGGCAGCTAAGGCCAAGCAATCTCTCGGCTGCCCATCCGCGGTGAAGGAATCATGAAGTGTTGCAGCTTCACCTCTCTACTGCGCATGCGTGAGCTGCTCTGTGCCTTTTAACCAATCACTGCTGTCTCCTGGGACCAGTGTTTTCCAGAAGACAGCAGGGGGGAAAGGGGTGTGACTTCCGTGGGAGTCTATGCCCAGAAGTGGGTGAAAATACCTGTAGTATACAGATATCTGCACCCCTCCCCCCTGAAAGGTGCCAAATGTGACGCCGAAGGGAGGGTTCCGAAAAGCGGAGGTTCACTTTTTGTGTGGACTTGCGCTTTTTAAAGTGGAGGTTCACCCTATAAAAATTTTTTAACACTGCATCCAGCACCGTGCTGCATATAAAATGTCACTGACCTTTATTTTTTTCCCCCCGTAGATATCGTTTAGCCGTGGCATTCACCGCAGCTTCCGGGTAGGGAATCCCGCGGTAGTGGGCGTTATATTGACATGCCAATCAATTGGCACACAGCGCGTCACGACTTCCCGAAAGAAGCTTGGGTCGGCTCGGCTCTATTCGTCGCCGGTGCGCAGGTGCCGAATAGAGCTGAGCCAACCCGAGCTTCCTTCGGGAAGTCGTGACGCGCTGTGTGCGCCGTCGTTTAGCATGCCAATTGATTAGCATGTCAATAGGAACGCCCACTCCCGCGGGATTCCCTACCCGGAAGCCGCGGTGAATTCCACGGCTAAACGATATCTACGGGGGAAAAAAAATAAAGGTCAGTGACATTTTATATGCAGCACGATGCTGGATGCAGTGTTAAATTTTTTTTATAGGGTGCACCTCCACTTTAAGAAAATCAAGGCTGCAGTATCTAGGAAGAGATTTATGAATTAACTAGTCAGTTGCATTCCTAATGTTCACTCTGAACTATTGATGTAACACTTTGTTGCCCCTTAGTTTTGTTGCATTAATAAATTATCACAATACTGGAAAGACTAACTTTGTTTTTTGTTTTTAACAGGGACCACTCAAGAAAGACCGTCTGGCAAAGGAGGAGACTGCATAAAGCAAAGCTTGATCTGTTCCATTTATTTGGCTTTGTTCCAGCTAGGTCTCAATAAAATATTCTATACAAGTTTGTGTATTGTGATTCTTAAAGTGGAGTTTCACCCATAAATATAACATTACATCAGTAGTTTAAAAAAAATGTCAGTCCTTAGAAAAAAACAATTTATTTAGATGCCTTCAAAGTGTTGTTGCTAGGCAGAATAGTTAATCTTCCCACTTCCTGCACCTAGGTGCTTAAGCTTCCTAACCTACACCGCACAGACTCCTGGGAATGTAGTGGGTGTAACTTTCCAAGAGGCTGTGCACTCCCCAGTCTCAAAGAATCATGTGACTTGGACAGTACAGGTGCTGAAACCTGATCTGAAACCTATTACACTGCTTGTGCAGCACTGAGCATGTGTGAGATCTGCAAGGCTGAAATCCAGGAAGTCATACATTCTGGCTTCATGATGCCCACACTTAAGATGGCCCCAGTCAATTTCTATTTTATAAAGTGTCTAAATGCTGTAACAACCTAACAAAAAGGACCTTAGTTTACAGACTAACTTTACTAGAATACATTAAGCTTGTGTATTACAGGGGTATTTATACATAAAAAGTGAAATTGTGGCCGGAACTCCGCTTTAAGGTCTTGCATTTTGGATAGATTCAT
The DNA here is from genome assembly GCF_905171775.1 of Rana temporaria. Lineage (NCBI taxonomy): Eukaryota > Metazoa > Chordata > Amphibia > Anura > Ranidae > Rana > Rana temporaria. The sequence goes on along the minus strand of NC_053495.1, from coordinate 57,403,839 downwards.
CCTGAAATCTTGGTCAATCTCACCTAGCTTAAATACAGGTTGGAAGGTCAACCTACTTTTGCATAGCTTACATTGTATAAGTCTAAATTTGACACGATCTAAAATTTCAAAAATACCAACGAAAAAAATTATCTCCTTGTATCCCCAGTTGACAAGCTGGCATTAATTCAATAGGGTGTTTATATAATTTCTCACTGAAGTGAGCCATTGCAGTTTCAAACAGTTGAAGGTTTCCAATAACTAGATGAACTGGTCTAAAGATTTTTTTATTTATTTTTTATTTTTTCCCCAGTCTTCCAGGACAGCCCTTGAGAGATGGAGTCCCTCCCATCGACACAGGAAACACATTGCCAACCAGTTCAAAAGGCGGTCCCTCAGGTCCCTGGTCAGTCATTGTGTTTCCTCCGTCGGAGGAACATGTTGCCAGAAGGAACATTTCTTCATCGCTCAGGGGCTACCTGCAGGGAAAGAGACTGCATAGAGGACTGGGTCCCACCTATCGCACCCTGGAAGTCTCACCTTTTGGTGCTGGGCACGGGTACCGTCCAGCTGATCAGAGCACACCTGTTTTTCCTCCCCGGTGCCGACGTGGGCAGAATGGCGCGGTTCCCCCCAGGAGCGGTGAATAGGAGCTCTTTGCCGCGATCGCGGTGGGGGCCGGAGATGCCGTTGCGTCATTTCCGGCTGGAATCGCATCATAGCTGCGCGCCGAGCCTTACGGTTCCGGGTCTCCTAAACGGCGCATGGGGAGAGAAAAAGCCCAAGCTGGGCCTGCACATCCCGGCCTGAATCCAGCCATACAGGAATAGCGGTGTGAGCGGAGGAACCGGCTACCATGGAGGCTAATCCCCCCCAGAATACTCCGGAGGACGCAGGCACCAGTAACGCAGGTAGGCTCCTGGGCATGCATTAATGGGTGGTTATAGGCTAGGTGTGGTGGCTGGGAGTCGCTCCATGGGGGGGTCACTGTCCCGGGGAAACATGGTGATGGTAGCAGCACGGGTGTCCCTTAAAGGAAAAGAGCTGAATTTTTCAAAAAATCCATCTTTTCTCTTCCGTTCATAGACGGACACAGCATCCTTTGACAGTAGGGTTATGCACTTTCCTTCCAGGAGAGTTTAGGCAGAATTTACAGCACTTAAAGCGTTAACCTTTCCTTAGTGCCGCTCCTCCCAGGGGGCATGGCTCCCCGGGCATAACCCACACCCTGCTCTAGCAGCCCCAGTTTTTTCCTGCCTAATGACAGGAGAGGTCAGGCACTTCTGGAGTCTTTTTTTTTTTTTTTTTCGCTTTTATTATTTTGTTACTGCATTTTTGAATCCTGTGATTCTTCTATCAACAGCCGACTGACAGTGGCGGCTGGTGCTCAAAATTTTTGGGGGGGCGCAAACGAAAAAAAAAAATTGCAGCCTCACTGTGCCCATCACATGCAGCCACTGTGCCATCAAACGCAGCCACTGTGCCATGCCACCAAATGCAGCCACTGTGCCATCAATTGTCACCACTGTGCCATGCTATCAAACACAGCAACTGTGCCATCAATTGTCACCACTGTGCCATGCAACACAGCAACTGTGCCATCAATTGTCACCACTGTGCCATGCCATCAAATGCAGTCACTGTGCCATCAATTGTCACCACTGTGCCATGCAACACAGCAACTGTGCCATCAATTGTCACCACTGTACCATGCCACCAAATGCAGCCACTGTGCCATCAATTGTCACCACTGTGCAATGCCATCAAACACAGCAACTGTGCCATCAATTGTCACCACTGTGCCATGGCATCAAATGCAGTCACTGTGCCATCAATTGTCACCACTGTGCCATGCCATCAAACAGCAACTGTTCCATCAATTGTCACCACGGTGCCATGCAACACAGCAACTGTGCCATCAATTGTCACCACTGTGCCATGCCATCAAACGCAGTCACTGTGCCATGCCATCAAATGCAGCCACTGTTCCATCAATTGTCACCACTGTGCCATGCCATCAAACGCAGCCACTGTGCCATCAATTGTCACCACTGTGCCATGCCATCAAACGCAGTCACTGTGCCATGCCATCAAACGCAGCCACTGTTCCATCAATTGTCACCACTGTGCCATGCCATCAAACGCAGCCACTGTGCCCCTCAATTGTTGCCACTGTGCCAATTGTCACCACTGTGCCCTTTAATTGTCACCACTGTGCCCCATGATGCCACTGTGCCCATTGTCACCACTGTGCCCCATGATGCCACTGTGCCCCATGATGCCACTGTGCCCATTGTCACTCACCACTGTGCCCCATGATGCCACTGTGCCAATTGTCACCTCTGTGCCCTTTGTCACCACTGTGCCCCATGATGCCACTGTGCCAATTGTCACCTCTGTGCCCTTTGTCACCACTATGCTCCATGATGCCACTGTGCCCATTGTCACTCACCACTGTGCCCCATGATGCCACTGTGCCAATTGTCACCTCTGTGCCCTTTGTCACCACTATGCTCCATGATGCCACTGTGCCCATTGTCACTCACCACTGTGCCCCATGATGCCACTGTGCCAATTGTCACCTCTGTGCCCTTTGTCACCACTGTGCCCCATGATGCCAATTGTCACCTCTGTGCCCTTTGTCACCACTGTGCACCATGATGTCACTGTGCCCCTTTCCCTGTAAAAAGCACTTACCTGAGGATTCCATGTCCTCCCTCGATGTCTTCTGCCGCTGTGGTGAAGCTTCAGCCAATCAGGTTGCTGATAACCAGAATCTGGGAACCTGATTGGCTGAAACGGCCGTTTGTCTTATGCAGGGAGCGCAGATTGCCTGCGCTCCGAGTATAGACATCCGAGAGCCGGAGAAAAGCCTATCAGAGCCTCTGGCTTTGATAGGCAGTTGCCCTCAGCCAACCAGCTGCCGCTATTCGGGTAACCGGCGTCCCGCGTCCGGTTATATGAATAGACCAGGCAGCTGGCAACCAACCAATAACATACATTCGTGCATTTATGTACGAATGTGTGTTATTTGCGAGAGGGGGTGGCGCTGCAGCGCCCTCTATAGACGGCCGCCAGAACTGCGGTTAAAATGTCAAAATGACATTTTAGCCGAATAAAAGTTCTTAAAGGGCCCGTTTTTTTTGGTTTTTTTTTTTATTTTTTATTTTTTTTGTGTGTGACTGTGAGAGGGGGGGCGGCGCCCGTGCGTCCCTATGGACGGGCCGCCACTGTGACAGGCTGGGTCTTGACTCTTGTAGTCCCCCCATGTTCGGCCATCGAGCATGTGCCGGCCCTTAGCTCAGCTTTGGGACGTCCACGACAGGCCCCGTTGCTCCAGGGGCGGCCGGGGAGCTTCTTGTTCTAGGGCACACATATGACCGGTCTTTTATGGCTTTGTCACAGTGTGTCTGGCCGACAGCCATGCCGTTTAGCGGACGTTGGTTCTGTCTGGGATACCTCCAGCCGGTGGTCGCAGGACAGGTTAGTAGTGGCCCCTTGCTGGTAAGTGGTCTGGCTGGAATTTTCCCCTGGGAGGTCGACTGAGGGCTTGCCCTGCTTTCCTCTCTCCTTTATTTCCTCTCCCTCCTTTCCCATTTGGGTGACGGCTGTGAGGGTTTTTTTTTTCTGGGGTCTCCCATCACCTGGACCTGTGTGCGTAGCGGGGGGTTGTGTGTGTTCACTACAGGGCCTTTTTGTGTGCTGGAATGTGAATTTTTTGTGCTGTGCTGTTTTTGCTGTGTCACTGTCTTTTTAAATGTGCAACGGCTGCCATTTTGTCTGAGTCGCGCCTTATCTAGCTCAGAGGCCATTTTCTTGTGGTCCTAGGCTGTTTTTTGCTCATTCGGCGGCCATCTTGAAATTAGTTTGGCCTAGTGTGGCCGTTTTAGCGCTGGAGAAAGACCGCGAATCTGCTGAGGGAGACAGACTCAGTACAGCCAGCTTCTCATCACACGCACAGGCTCTCTCAGACTGCGCTGCACCGGGAGGGGTGGTGAGTTTCCCTGGGGCCCCCCCATGCTCTGTAACGGCCAGGAGGTGACTATGGGGTTTTTCTGCTTTGCAGGTTGGTGACACAGCGGGGGGGGGGGGGGCATTATAGAGCCTGGACAGGTACTCTTCCCCTGTAAGCCTGAGTTAACCCTTGCTGCCCCTCCCCCTACCACATCTGCTATGGCAATGTCGGTGGCGTTTTTCTCGCCAGGTTGAAGCTAGTTGCCGGATGGGGGGTATATTAGCATCCCCACCCTGGCCTGCTACTGGGGGTATATCTCTGACACTGTATTGTCAGATGATGCGGGCTTAACCCACGCGCACAGTGAGAGCGACTCTGATCAGGGTCGGTTGCTGTTAGGTATTGTTGGAGCTATTTTTTTTCTGCAGGCGTGATACTCAGTACTTGAGGATGGAGCGGGGGCACCTGCTGTGCCAGTCCCTTTTAGGATCCCGCAAACCGCCACGCACTGGCAATGTTTTTCTTGTGTCCCTTTTTTTTAGGACAGTTGTTCTACAAGGTATTGGATACGCCGCAGACAGTTTTTGCATTGCGACCCGTTATCCCTTTGTGGAGGAACTTTTTTGGTAAAGTGGGTCTCTCCTCCGTCCGTGGATCCTCTAGTGTCCAGGTTGAGCTAACCACCATGTGGATAGGGCTCCTGCCTTTGAGGACCCCACGGATGGGAGTATGGAGGCTGTGGCCCGCTCCATCTTCGCGGTAGGGGGTTCGGCTGTGAGACCGGTCTTTGGCCGGAGCTCTGGTGTCACGGACTCTGACTGTACGGGACAACGTTTTTGCTGAAGGGGCAGGATGCTTCTGAGACCTGCAAGGACCTGGCTGAACAATTGGTTCTGGGTCTAAAATTTGTCTGAGATGGTCCTGGTTACGCTCTTGCTTTCCAGGGCTTCCGTCTCTACGGTGGTACTGCGCCGCCTTGTGTGGCTGAAGTGCTGGTCTGCAGACTAGTCTAGAGAAGGCGTTGGTGAATTGCCCTTTAAGGGTGAATGGTCCGTTTGGGACTTCCCTGAATGGCATCATTAAGGATGCCATGGGTGGTAAGAGCATTCTGTTCCCACGGTCTGGGAAGGGCTAGGGACCTCGCCATGAGCAAGGACCCTCCTTTACTAACTCCAAGCGTTTTTTCGCCCACCCTGTGCGGTGGGGGACGGTTTGCAGGTGCTAAGACCCCCGCTGCGGGGCAGCAGCGCACCTGGTACCGCAAGCCCAACAAGTCTGCGGCTATGCCTGCTTCCGCCTGAAGGTCTGCCCCGCCCGTGTCTCAGGTGGGGGACTGGCTTCGCGAATTTGCGGCTCGGTGGAGGTCTCTCCTCTCCGGCCGTTGGGGTTGCGAAGTTGTTTCCTCAGGGTACAAGTTAGTTTTCTCTTGACCAAACAGGATTTTTTCCCTCCAACCTCTGGATTCCTCCGGTTCGCCGGTTGGCTCTGTCAGGGGCTGTCCGAGATCTTCTGGTCAGGGGAATGATTGAGCCAGTTCCTCGATGGGACGGTCTCAGGGGTTTTACTCCAATCTGTAGTCCCCAAGGAGGACGGGGTCCGTCCAATCCTGGGCCTCAGGTCCCTCGTTTGTTTTGTCAAAGTGCAAAATTTCAGGATGGTGTTGATTCGCTCGGTAATAGTGGCACTCCATCAGGGGGATTTTCTGGCATCCTTGGATGTCATGAACGCATACCTGCAGGTTCCCATATGCTCAAAGCACCGGAGATATCTGTGCTTTGCGGTCAGGGAGGACCATTTTCAATTTGTGGCCCTCCTGCTCGACTTGGTGTCGGCACCACGGGTTTTCACCAAGGTGCTCGTCCCGATACTGGCCCGGCTGAGACAGCGGGGGTTTGTTATCGTGGGATGTCTGGACGACATTCTCCTGCGAGTTTTTTCGAACTCAGAATGGGTGGAGGACACTTGTCAGACTCTCAAAGAGTTCGGCTGGCTTCTGTATTGTCCAGAAGTCAGTGTTGGTTCTGTCTGAGGGACTGGAATACCTGGGACTGGTCCTGGATTCCGCCGGGGCGGGAGTTTTTTCTCCTAACGGAAAAACTTCAGACTCTGCAATCTGCTGTGCGGCAGTTGTCGACCCAGAAGTGGTCATTTCTGCGATTCTGCATGAGGGTTCTGGGTCTGATGGTGGCCTCTTTTGAGGCGGTTCCGTATGCCCAATTCCACACCTGGGTGCTACGGAGGGACCTGCTGTCTCGTTGGGACAAGCTTCTGTCATATCTGGATTACCAGATTCAATTGAGTCAACTGGTCATGTCTCCCCTGGTGTGGTGGCTGGCGTCTCCGGTAAGTCGTTTTCTGCCGTGCCACTGGACAGTGGTCACAATGGATGCCAGCCTCTCTGGTTGGGGAGGGGCGTTTGGGGCACCCAGTCAGCCCAGGGGCGCTGGACTCAGGTGGAGTCCCGTCTACCGATCAATATTCTGGAGCTCCGAGCAATTAAGCTGTGCCTTGCCAGGTGGTCCCTGGCGTACGTCAATCATCAGGGAGGCACACGGAGTTCAGCTGCAGCGACAGAGGTCACGCACATCCTTCAGTGGGCCGAAAGGTCCGTTCCGGCTCTATCGGCCGTGTACATTCCGGGAGTGCGGAATTGGCAAGCTGACTTAGACCACTGCACTAGACCAAGGAGAGTGGTCTCTCCACCCGCAGGTGTTTCAGGGTCTGTGCCAAAAGTGGGGCACTCCAGACGTGGACCTTCTAGCGTCCCGCCTCGACCGGAAGGTGTCACGATTCATGGCCAGGTCAAGAGACCAGTGGGTGGACGCGTCAGGCGCGTTGGTGGCTCCTTGGGGTCACTATCGCCTATTTTACGCCCCCCCCCCTCGGAAGCTTCTTCCTCGCCTGCTGCGCAGGAGTGGAAGCCGAAAGGATTCTATCAATCCTGATTGCCCGCGTCGCTCCTGGTTAGGGATGAGCTTCGAGTTCGAGTAGAACTCATGTTCGACTCGAACATTGCCTGTTCGCCGAACAGCGAACTATTTGGGGTGTTCGCGGCAAGTTTGTGTGAACTTTAGAACCCTGTTAAAGTCTATGGGACTCGAACGTTTGAAATCTAAAGTGCTAATTTTAAAGGCTAATATGCAAGTTATTGTCCTAAAAAGTGTTTGGGGACCCGGGCCTTGCCCCAGGGGACATGTATCGATGCAAAAAAAGTTTTAAAAACGGCAGTTTTTTTGGCAGCAGTGATTTTAATAATACTTAATAATTTAAGTGAAACAAAAGTGAATTATTCCTTTAGATTTCGTACCTAGGGGGGGTGTATAGTATGCCTGTAAAGTAGCGCTTGTTTCCCATGCTTAGAACTGTCCCTGCATAAAGTGTAATTTCTGAAGGAAAAAAAGTAATTTAAAATCACTCGCGGCTATAATGAGTTGTCAGCTCCCGGCAATACAGAGAAAAGTCATTCATAAAAAATAAAAAAAATGTGTGGGGGTCCACGGCATTTTTTTAAAAAATTTGGGGTGGAGTTGCCCTTAAAATCTATACCAGACCTGAAGGGTCTGGAATGGATATTTGGGGGGAACCCCACATAAATAAAAAAAAAAATGATGTGGGGTTCCCCTTAATATCCATACCAGACCCTAAGGTGAGTGATTTTAAATGACTTTTCCTTCAGAAATTACATTTTGTGCAGGGACAGTTCTAAGCACAGGAAACAAGCGCTACTTTACAGGCATACTATACACCCCCCTAGGTACGAAATTTAAAGGAATATTTCAATTTTATTGTTTCACTTTAAGCATTATTAAAATCACTGCTCCTGAAAAAACGGCCGTTTTTTAAAACTTTTTTTTGCATTGATACATGTCCCCTGAGGCAGGACCCGGGTCCCCAAACACTTTTTAGGACAATAACTTGCATATTAGCCTTTAAAATTAGTACTTTAGATTTAAAACGTTCGAGTCCCATAGACTTTAACAGGGTTCTTAAGTTCACACAAACTTTTGGTCTGTTCGCAGGTTCTGGTGCGAACCGAACCCAGGGGTGTTCGGCTCATCCCTACTCCTGGTACGCGGACCTGGTGCGTCTGGTGGCAGACGCCCCTAGCATCTTCCCCTGAGAGGAGATCTTCGGTCGCAGGGTCCGATCGTCCACCCTGCTTTACAGTCGCTGGCTTTAGCGGCGTGACTGTTGAGAGCTAGGGGCTGGAGGACCGAGGCCTATTGGGCTCGGTGGTCTCTACTGTGCTGCGTGCACAGAAGTCTACCTCACGTAGGATTTACCATCATACGTGGAAGGCCTACATCTCTATGTGTGAGGAGATGAATTGGCACCCTCGTACATGCGTGGTGTACAGGATTCTGCTGTTTTTACTGCAGGGGGTAGATCAGGCTCTCGCCTTAGGTACGGTTAGGAGTCAGATTTCTGCTCTGGCTGTTTACTTTCAGCGACCCTTGGCGTCACACTCCTGGTGTTTACGTTTCAGGGGTTCAGGGGTTCAGGTTCAGGGGTCTGGCATTTGGCCCCTCCGGTGCGCCCTCCACTACCCCCATGGGACTTGAATTAGTCCTTTCGGGATGCTCCCTTTGGGGACATTCGGGAGGTTTTTTGTTGACTGTCACAAAAGGTGATTTTTTTTTTTCTGGTAGCAATTACCTCGATCAGATGAGTGTCTGTCTGGACTGGCGGCCTTGTTTTGCAAGGCTCCCTACTTGGTCATCAATAAGGATAAGGTGGTGCTGCGGCTGCAGCCGTCTTTTCTCCCAAAGGTCGTTTCGGCTTTTCACATTATTGTGGACATTGTTCTTCCATCCTTATGTCCTCAGCCGAAATACCAGGTGGAGGCCTCTTTACATCCTCTGGATGTGGTTCGGGCCCTACGAGTGTACTTTTCTGCTACGGTTCCGTTCCGGAAGTCGGACTCACTGTTCGTGTCGGTGGCTGGTCCTACAAGAGGGCCTGGCAGCCTCGTCGGCCACCATTTCTAGGTGGATCCGACGGATTGTGCTTCAGGCCTATTCCCTGAAGGGGCGGGCGCCTCCTTTTCGGGTCACGGCGCATTCGACCTGGGCGTTCGGGGCCTCTTGGGCTTTCCGGCATCATGCCTCTGTGTTACAGGGGTGTAAGGCAGCGACCTGGTCGTCGATCCACACTTTTTTCAAAGTTTTACAAGGTAGTTGTGTGTGCATCTTCTGATGCCCCCTTCGGCCGCAGGTGTTACAGGCGGCAGTTTATGGTTGGAGTTCCTCCGTTGAGCAACTCCGGTTTTGTTTGGGGTGTAACCTGGTTTGCTGTGTTTTCCCACCCCTCGAAAAAAAATTGACACTGCTTGAGGACGTCCTACTGTCAAAGGATGCTGTGTCCGTCTATGAACGGAAGAGAAAATAGGATTTTTGTACTCACCGTAAAATCCATTTCTCATGGACGGACACAGCACCCACCCCTCCTTGTTTGTACTGCTTGTTACGAACTGGGGCTGCTAGAGCAGGGTGCGGGTTATGCCGGGGGAGCAGCGGCACTAAGGAAAGGTTGTTAACGCTTTAAGTGCTGTAAATTCTGCCTAAACTCTCCTGGAAGGAAGGTGCATAACCCTACTGTCAAAGAATGCTATGTCCGTCTATGAACTCAGAGAAATGGATTTTACGGTGAGTACAAAAATCCTATTTTCCTTGCAGGCTAAGGAGACTTCAAGGGAAGACAAGTCAGGCCGCAGGAAGTGCCCCAATTGTGGAAGTAAACTATCCTCAGGCTATGACAAGACCTTGTGCAGACAATATATTGCTAGATTGCTGAAATCTGAGGCAGACTCTCCCTTGGCAAAGTTTCTGGGCTCATTTTAAGGAGGAAATGGCTTCAACTTTTAAAACCCCTAGGGATTTGATTTCCAATGTTAACGCATCTGCTACCTCTAGTAGTGCAGCTACAGTTTCCCCTTCACCAAGCCCCACAATACCTAGCTCCGGGGAGCCCCGTAGAGAAAGGGAGCATAGCCCTGGGTTAGTTAGGGCTGAATCCTCTTAATCAGACCAAGAGGAGGGTCAGGTTGCAGCTAACAGAGTTACTAAGTATAAATTATCTATCGAAGATGTAGCTTTATTAGGTGCCATTTATGATACACTAGAGATTGAAGAGGAGGAATCCCAATTATCTAGGCATGACAAAATGTATGCTGCCCTGGAAAAGAAAAAAGCGAGACTGTTCCCTATTTATGGGGTCCTCTCTGATCCACATAGAATGGGCAGAGCCAGATAAAAAAATTTTTTCCCCGAATTCTCTTAAAAGAAGGTTTCCCGGGGGGCGTGGCCAGGCAGCGGATGTAGCCGGACGTGTCTGAAGTGAGCTCCGCCGAAAATCCTCTCAAAAATCCTGCGGAAGGCAACTTTACTCACCCTTAAGCACACCGGAGGATTCCTTGCCACTCGGGGAACACGTACATACCTGTCCCGGCGAAATTGTCCCGCAATGTCGTCCGGTAAGCATCAGCTGGTGAATAAGCCCGCAGAACCCATGGTCCAAAATGGCGCGTATACAGGCCGCACTGCAAAGGAGAAGCACCGCGAGGCAGCCGAAAAGCTGTTTTCTAAGCCACTGCTGAAAGAGCCCGTAGCATCCTCCAGCACTCCGGAGGACTCCGAAGCGGACGACACAGTCCCCTGGAAGACTCGGTGCAGGCCGGCCTACTATGGGACACAGTGAGTACCCCAAATCAGGCCCCAGTTAGGCCCCAGGGCCCAGAGAGTCCTACTATAGAGGGGGAACCCACACTGCGGGACATATTTACTGCAGTAACATCATGCAATGTATCCCTAGCAGCACTGACCACGGAAGTAAAAGGGATGAAGTCTGAAATCTAATTTCTCAGACAGGATGCCTAAAAAATGAGAGAAAGAACCTCCGCTCTAGAGGAACGGGTGAGTACCATTGAGGATGAAATGGGGCCTATACAGAGGGACCTTGCCTATAATAACCATTTAATAGACCAACACTCTTCTCGGTTGGAGGAATTAGAGAACAGGATGAGAAGAAATAACGTAAGGGCTATAGGCCTGCCTGAAAAAATGGAAGGGAAGAATCCTGTGGAGTTCATTGAGAAATGGTTGATTGCTGCATTCGGACAGGAGGCATTCTCTCCTATGTTTTCTGTTGAACAGGCACACAGGGTGCCATCTAGACCCCCACAGCCGGGAGCACCACCGAGACCATTCTTGTTTAAATTTCTGCATTACCGGGATAGGGATGCCACGTTATACAATGCCAGAATTAACCCGACTGCCCTAAAGGTTGACAATGCTAAAGTCTCTCTATTCCCGGACTTTTCTGCTGAATTACAGAAGAAAAGAAGCAAGTTCCTGGATGTGAAGCGTCGCTTGAGAGACCTTGATCTGAAGTACGCCATGTTGTATCCGGCCCGCCTTCGGGTGGAGGTCTTTGGATCAGTACAATTTTTTTATTCCCCTGCCACTGCTGCACAATGGCTAGATCGTGAAGAACAGTCAGAGAGGCTAGGGGTAGACGACCGGCTGATTGAGGAAGCTTAAGCCTCTGATCCGGTATATCATATTTACACTTTCCAAGTTGCCAGCTGTAAGGCGGTTACTGTTTACTTTGGTTACTAAGGCCCAGAGTTTTGCTGTTGAGAAGCTTTAAGACACTGTGGTGCGCTTCCACTGTTGCCCCCGAGAGGGTTGTTTCCGGCCCTAACCAACTCCGCGACTGAGTTTCACTAGCCACGTTGGCTGTTTTACATATGGTACTATTGAGTGAAGATTCCACCAAGTCCTGCTCCCTGGAAATTGCTTTATGCACTTTCTTTTTATTATTTTTTTTATTTTTATTTTTTTCCATGTCCTCCCTGGCCTATTGCCCACATAATTATGATGCAGGGAGCCTTCCCAGTAATAGTTGCTGGTCCCAATACTGTGATGTGTTGAATGTCTCTAATATGTCTCTTATTGCCTGGGTGGTCAATAATCTTGCCCTAGATATTTTTTACTTATGCCTGATACGATTGTATTCTCCTGCTATTACTAAGGTCTCAGCATCATGTCTAATATAACTAGGTGTTTGTCTTGGAATGTCCGAGGCCTGAACGGCCCTGTCAAACGCCTTGAGGTGCTGCGCACTATCAAGAGACTTGGTGCTGAGGTGATCTGCCTACAGGAGACTCATTTCCCCCCGGGTTCCACCCCAAAACTGGCAGTTAGGCAGTTTTGCCACCAATATCACTCCACCCATACGGTGTACTCGAGGGGAATGAGTGTCCTGATCCGTCGAGGCACCCAATATACAATTATGGATGCTAAGATAGATCCCGAGGGTAGATACGTCTTTTTATACTGTTCCCTTTATGGGGTTAAATGTGTGTTGGTGGGAGTGTATATTCCCCCACCGTTCTCTTCCAATGTATTGAAAATATTGGTGGAATTTATGTCTTGTCTTCCTGGTATTCCAGTTCTGGTCCTAGGGGACTTTAATAATTTAATGGAGCGCGAGAAAGACAAACTTAGGTTTAACACGGGACATGGGGGGCCAGATAAGAGGGGTCCCACACCTTTTGCTCGTTTGGTAGAGGAATTGGGTTTAACTGATGTCTGGAGAATGCATAACCCTGACGCTAAAGTTTATTCCTGTAAGTCAGCTTCAGTGGGGGGACTGTCAAGGATTGATATGGGTTTCGGTAATGGTCTCTTGCTACCTTTGGTACGGAATTCTGAATATCACTCGAGACACACCTCCGATCATTCTCCGTTTACGGTAGATCTGGGTCTAGGTGAAAAGAGAGGCAGAAGTCTGTGGAAACTCAATCCGTTTTTGTTATCTCTCATTCCAGAGCCGGACCCAATCCCGAGGCTCCTTACGGAATTCTTTCAGGATAACTTAGGTACGGCAGAAATCCAGGTGGTGTGGGATGCGGCTAAAGCCTATATGCGAGGTCAATTTATCAGAATTATCAACCATATTAAAACGGACACCAAGGAATGGGAGACACAAGTGTTAGAGGAAGCGAGCCGTTCTGAGGCAGATTATGTGGCAGACCCCTCTAATGATAACACAAAAAGGAGATGGATGGCCTCCCAGACCATGCCTAAAGATCTCTCGTTTCAATTAGCTGAAAATAAGAGGTTCTTTTTACAACAGAAACATTTTGAAGAGGGAGAAAATACAGACCATCTAGCCATACTGGCTAGATCACAGCAACCTCCTTCCCATATTGCGGTGGTTGCAGATGCGGGGGGGGGTGCTGTATCACTCCACACATTCCATTATAGGTTGCTTTAAGGAATTTTTCCAAAACGTTTATTCATCAAAGGTTAGTCCCACTAGTGAGCAATTACACTCCTTTCTGGATAATCACCAGCTGCCGAAACTTCCCAGGTCAGAGGTAACCATGCTTAATGCTCCCCTTACCAGTGAGGAACTCCTGGAGGCACTGGCGCAGGCACATAATGGGCGAGCGCCGGGAGCCGACCGCCTTCCCTCTGAGGTTTATAGCAGATATTCAGAACAGATCATCCCCATTCTATTAAAAATTTATAATACGGCTTTCGAGACTGGAGTACTACCCCCGTCTATGAATGAGGCCCTGATTGTGGTCCTGTTGAAGCCTGGGAAGGATCCTCTCTCCCGGACTCCTATAGGTCTATTTCTCTCTTGACATTTGACATTAAACTACTGGCCAGAGTGCTGGCCACTAGACTCTCTAAATGCATACACCATGTAGTACATAGGGATCAGTCCGGCTTCATTCCTACGAGGTCCACAGCACAAAACTTGCGTAGGCTATCACCAAAATCCCTTTCCTTTTCCCTCCTTCCTCTCCCCATCTTTCCTTCCGTTCCCCTACCCTTTCTCTCTCTGCACAATCCTTCCCATATCTCAGGCACTGCATGCTTGTTCCCAACCCACATCAATCACCTGCAAGCCCAGTTAACCCTCCTTTGACATATACCTCTATCAATAGGTCTTTTCTAGGATTTTCCTTTTGTGAACCCCCAAGTGTTGGTCGCTCTAGGACTTTTCTGGGAGACCCGGACGCTGTGCCCATAGGTAGGCGACATGATCCTCAATCCCCTTGCTTACTATGTTTTGGCCTACAGAGATGGTCCACCCGACAAATCTCCACTGGCCATAGTTATAATTATATGTGTTGCTTGTTATTGAGCTTTTTTCTCTGTACTCCATCTTGTAGATAAATTAATAATTTAATAAATCGCGAAACTAGTCGAGACCCGAGACTGTTTGTCTCATGGCGCTTCTGGCCCACCCGTACCCCCTCCTAATTTCTGAAGGGATTGCACATCTGGTGACCTAATCGCTGTATATGTACTGTATTTTAAATGTATTGTCTGTTCCAAGTTTCTAGTAGAAAAACCATGTCTAATTCTGGTGGCACCCTTTTGGCCCAAGAGACCTTGGTTCACAACTTTACTGAAATTGACAGATTAACCACCTTTGAGGCTCCCATGCAGACAGGACCTCCTGTCACAGGGACCCCTCTTGCACCCTCAAGTACCCATGCTGAAACTTTCAGCATGGTTACTGAGGAAGAAATTCTGAGAGAAAGGACTATCAGAGTGATCCAAATTCTGCTTTAGAGTCGAAAACCAGTTACTCGAACCATCTACAGTTAAATCTGGAAGAAATTTAATTCCTGGTTGGCGGATCAGGGAAAACCTAACAAGGGTGTAACAAGCATCTTGCAGTTTCTTCAAGACGGGGTAGACAATGGGTTAACTCCGAGTACTATTAAAGTACAGCTAGCGGCTCTAAGTGTTTACCTAGAAAGACGCTTACAGGAGGATCCTCTTATTTCCAGGTTCTGTAAAGCAATCTCTAGACAGAAACCAACTAAGGTCAAAGTAACTCCAATTGGGACCTGTCCAGTCGTCCTCAAAGCCTTTTTGGGAACTCCATTTGAACCTATCTCAGAGACCTCCTTAAGACAGCTGACTCCTGGTGGCAATCACTTCAGCCAGCAGGGTCAGTGAAATACAAGCGCTCTCAATCGGAGAGCCCTTCCTTCAAATCCTTGAAGACAGAGTCATCTTGAAAACAGACCCTGGGTTCTTGCCGAAGGTAACATCCAAATTTCATAGGTCCCAAGACATTATTCTCCCTTCCTTTTGCCAGAACGCCTCTAACGAAAAAGAGGCAGTTTCATCTACTAGATGTGAGGTGTATTCTAGAGTACTTGGATGCAACCAAATCTTTTAGACTGGCAGATTCTTTGTGCTTTTCTCTGGACAGCGCAAAGGACAAAAAGCTTCAAAAATCACTATAGCTAGATGGATCAGGCTAGCTATAATAGAAAGTTACAAGATACTAGGTAAGGATCCTCCTGGGGGTGTCAAAGCCCACTCCACAAGGGCACTTTCGGCATCCTGGGCAGAAAAAGCTGGCCCCCCCCCCCCCCGAGCAGATATGTAAAGCAGCCACGTGGTCAAGCTTTTCCACCTTTACAAGGCATTACAGACTGGACTTAATGTCCAGCCAGGATCAGGCTTTTGGGAGGAAGGTCCTCCAAGCTGTGGTCCCACCCTAATCTGGTGAGTACTTGGGGATCCTCTCAAGGGCTGTCCTGGAAGACGACTGGGGAAAACTGGAGTTAGTACTCACCGGTAACTTCTTTTTCAGTAGTCTTCCAGGACAGCATGATCCCACCCTTAAATTATGTTGATGCATTAACATGTTAACCTGTTGTGGTTATATTTGAGTTCCATCCTTCAGTTCTTGGTAAATGACTGACCAGGCACCTGAGGGACCGCCTTTTGAACTGGTTGGCAATGTGTTTCCTGTGTCTATGGGAGGGACTCCATCTCTCAAGGGCTGTCCTGGAAGACTACTGGAAAAGGAGTTACCGGTGAGTACTAACTCCAGTTTTCAAGTTTGTGCAAAGAGCCGTTTTCTACCTTTCCTTATAAGATAAAATTACCCTGTCTGTGGTAGCACATGACTGCAGGCAAAACTACACAGGTACAGGCAAAACAAATTTGAAACATGACAGTGTCTACCAGGGACTGTTACTTGACATGCTATTTTGCTATACGCTCGTTTCAATGGTCCTCACACTTCATGTATCTGGCATTGCAGGCAGAATCGCACAATTCTGCCTGCAATTCTAGATTGCAAAAATCCTGGTAAACAATTAGTTTTTGTTACAGTATGAAACATGTTACACCAAATACCGACATGCTATGCTTTAAAATTGTGCACTCTTGTGGAATGGCACCAAACTACAGTACTTCAAAATCTCCATAGGCAACATTTCTACAAGTTGCCAGTTTAGAGTTGGAGGAAGCCTAGTGCTAGAATTTCTCTTGCCTTAAAGGGGTTGTAAAGGAATTTTCTCAAATCGCCTTTCAGGACAACCCTGGAGAGAGCGCAGCTCCGCCTCTTTTTCAGGAAACACATGTGATCCTTTAAAATCCCTCCTCTTCCACCATGGCCTCAGTTATTGTGTTTCCTCTACCATGGTGGAAGCATCATGGGGAACCAGGGAGCTGAGCTCTCTCCAGGGTGGAGGGGGTAGGCTTACCTTTTCTCTTTTTTTGCTGCTTGGAGTGCAGCGACCATCCCAGCCCCCCTCAACTGTGTAGGGGTTGTTCAGGAGTCCCCGGTCAGTGGAGCATTGGTTCCTCAGGTGGCGGCGTCAAGGAGCTTGGAGGCTGCGGTTTGGCTTTGGTGGTCGGGCCGTTCTTTCGCTGCAGGTCAGCGTCAGCTGGCGGGTGACGTCAGGCACGGTGACGCGGCTTCCTGTGGGGGCGTGGCGCTTGTGGTTCCCAGCGCCTGGAACGCAGCGGCTAGGGGGCAGGTCTTTCGGCCGGTGCTTCTGTTTCCGGCCCTCGTCGATGACACGGAAGCCGGGAAATTTAAAAACCCAGCTTTGCTTTGGAGCTACGCTGCGATCTCATCAATATGGAAGAGAGACAGTCAGCGTCGGCGGATACAGACGCTGCAAGCACCGGTCAGGCCCAGGTAAGAGGGGTACAGCGGTGCCTTTATTCTTTACCTTATGGGCTTCTTTGTTATGTATTATTGTTATCCTCCCTGAGGGAGCCTGTGGTTACCAGACAGAGGTTTAATTTCTCGGTCTTGGTAAGTGAAAAATGGTGGTTGCATTAGCCTGGGGACACTTTTTGATGGTGGTGTTAGTCACTCAGGGTGTTTTTATTTAAAAAAAAAAGAGAAAGGTATATTTTATTTTTTATCTCGTTGCAGGAAAAATCTGTAGGCAAAACTAGGCACTTAGAACCACAGAGAAAATGTCCATCATGCAAGAATCATTTGAGAGATTCATGGCAAAAGGCGATGTGCAGGTCTTGCATTAAGAGTTTGGTTGAAGAAGAAACTTCTCAGCAGTACAAGGATTTATTTTCCTCAGTACAGGAACTCACAAATTCTTTAAGTTCGGTTAACTTTTTTGACACAAGGTCCTGTAAGTCAGGCGGAGCCTCAGCAACCACCATCCAGCCCCAAAGTCTCTGTATACAGGCAAACAGAAGGGGACTCTGGGGATGAAGGGGCTAGCACTCTTCCTTCTATCAGAGATTCGGATGAGGAGGAGGAAGAGGAAGAAAATCTTAGCAGAAGCTCCAGATATAAATTATCTTTAGATAAAGTAGATGATTTACTGAAAGCAATATACACTACCCTGGATATCCAGGAGGAAAAGGTACAATTGTCCACACATGATAAGATGTACCAGGGTCTGGACAACTCTAAGCGGAGAGTCTTTCCAGTTCATAGAGTCCTGTCGGACACGATTAAAAAGGAGTGGAAAGACCCTGAAAGTGGTCCCTTTTTTCCCCAAAACCCTTAAAAGGAGGTTTCCCTTTGAAGATAAGGACACTAAAGTGTGGAACAAAAAAACAAAAGTGGATGCAGCCTTTTCACAGGTGTCACGTCGCACAGACCTTACCTTTGAAGATATGGGGGTCTTGAAGGACGCAATGGACAAAAGAGCGGATTCTCTTTTAAAAAAGGCATGGGATTCCACTTCAGCTAGCTTTAAACCTGCTATGGCTGCCACAGTGGTCGCCCGAAATTTAGAATGCTGGGTAGAGAAGCTAATAAGTCACGTAGAGGCAGGTACACCAAGAAAGGATCTCTTGGAATCCTTTCCCTTCATTCTGAAAGTGGTCAAGTATATGGCGGATGCGTCAGCCGAGTCTATTAGGATGTCGGCGAGATCAGCAGTGAATTTAGCCAGACGTGCTGTCTGGTTAAAAACCTGGTCAGGAGATACACCCTCCAAGATCAAGTTATGTGGTTTACCATTTTCAGGCGATTTTCTGTTCGGTCAAGACCTAGAAAAGGTGTTAGACAGAACAGCTGATAAAAAGAAAGGCTTCCCTGTTAAAAAGAGTCAGAATCCAAAAAATTATTTTCGTTCTTTTCAGCAGTCCTACAAAAAAAAGGAAGAAAATAAAAAGCGTTGGGTTTCTCAAAAAGGCAGAGGTAGAGGAGGAGTTCATTTCAAATCTCCCCCAGACCAAACACCCAAAAGTAAGTGACGATCTGACCCCAGTGGGGGGAAGATTGTCTGCCTTCCTTCCACAGTGGGTTCAGATGCCCATAAGTCCCTTTGTGAAAAGGATCATTGCAGAGGGATACAATCTGGAATTTTCAGAATGTCCCCCGAGCAGATTCTATGTCACAGCCCTCCCACGGGATCCAGAAAAATCTTCCGCAATGATGAGCTTATTGCAGGATCTGATCAAACAGGAAGTGATAGTCGAGGTTCCAAAACATCAGGAGGGTCGGGGCTGTTATTCCCACATATTTTTGGTGAAGAAACCGTCAGGCAAATATCGTCTGATTTTGAACCTGAAGATTTTGAACAAGTCGATTCGGTACAAACATTTTCGTATGGACACCATCTATTCCATAACGAAACAGTTAACACCAAAATGCTTCATGGCATCCCTGGACCTAAGGGATGCATACTTGCATGTACCGATAGCACCAGCATCCCAGGGTTTCTGCGACTGGCCATAAACCTAGGGTCCACTGTTTGGCATCTCCAATTCAAAGCCTTCCCTTTCGGTCTGTCATCCTCTCCCAGGATCTTTACAAAGATCATGCAAGAGGCATTGGAACCTCTAAAACTGAAGGGGATCTCGGTCATTCCATATTTGGACGACCTTCTGTTTTTTTGCGGATTCCAGGGAGCAGGTTGCGAAGAACCTTCAGGTATCGCAGGCTCATCTCAGGAATCTGGGTTGGTTGTTGAATCTGGAAAAATCTAATCTGGTTCCAACACAGGAAACAAAGTTTCTGGATTACACCATAAACTCAGTTCTTCAGGCAGTGTTTCTTCCTCAGGAAAAAATAGAGAAGGTAGTCTCCGCTGTAGCTCAGGTTCAGACAAATCTCTGGATTTCTGTCAGGTCAGCTATGGCAGTGTTAGGTCTGCTCACAGCCTCGATCAGGGCAGTCCAATGGGCAAGGTTGCATTCCCGTCCTCTTCAGATAAACATCCTTCAGACCTGGTCGCACCAAGAGTCGCTAGAAAAACGCTTCAGACTAACGTAAAAAGGGCACTCTGGTGGTGGAGAAACTCAAACAACCTGACAAAAGGTCTTCCCTGGGTCTTTCCTATAGACAAACGTCTAACAACGGACGCAAGCTCCTGGGGCTGGGGAGCCCATCTGGACGGTCAGACCACTCAGGGCACCTGGTCCAAATCAGAAGCCAGGAAGTCATCGAACTGGAGGGAATTAAAGGCCATCTTCCTGGGTCTCCTTGCTTTCCAAAAAGCAGTAAGGGGTCGCCACATACAAATCCTAACAGACAACACGACAGCGGTGGCATATGTTCTCAAACAGGGGGGAACCAGGAGCAAAGGCCTCATGGAGCTAGCCAACCACCTGTTGTCCTGGGCAGAACTGAACATAGCATCTCTGTCAGCAGTGCATCTGAAAGGGTCTCAGAACCTATTGGCAGACCTCTTAAGCAGAAAAAGCATAATAGAGGCAGAGTGGAGCTTGAACCAGGAAGTCTTCACAGCAATCTCCCAGGAATGGGGGCGACTACAAAAAGATCTGTTTGCCAGCCAGGAAAACGCAAAAGTTCGGGAGTTCTTCTCTCTCCACAGGAAAGATCAAGCGGTGGGCATAGATGCACTGGCACAACTGTGCTACGCTTCCCCCCCCTTTGCACTAATCCCATTAGTTCTGAGGAAGTTCAGGGAAGAACCAACCTGATTCTACTTACTCCCTACCGGCCAAAGAGACCTTGGTTTGCGACACTTTTAAATTTAGCCACAAAACCACTGTGGAAACTACCTTTCAGGAAAAACCTTCTTTCTCAGGGTCGTGTGAACCATCCGGAAGCTGACAGGCTGCACTAGACAGCCTGGTTTCTGAAGAGGATCTCTTAAAAGCCAAAGGACTGTCTGATAAGATGGTAAAGACCCTTCTATCAAGCAGGAAAGGGGTAACCAGGGCCATTTACCTTAAGGTTTGGAAAAAATACAACTCCTGGTGCTCTTCCAAAAGTCTTCAGGTCAAAAATGTCATTTCTGTTTTAGAATTTCTCCATGCAGGAATGGAGAAAGGGTTGGCAGCCAGCACCCTGAAAACTCAGGTGGCAGCCCTTTCAGTTTACTTGGAAAAACCTCTATCTAGAGAAGATTTAATTTCAAGGTTTTTTAGGGCGCTTGTTCGAAGTAGACCGGTAGCCCTTAACATTTTTCCCAGTTGGGATATATCCATTGTGTTACAGGGTCTTACGGGAGGTCCGTTTGAACCCTTACAAGACATTTCTTTAAAAAGTTTGGTGCTCAAAACAATTTTCTTAGTGGCTATCACAACGGCAAGAAGAGTCAGCGAGCTTCAAGCACTGGCAATCACAGAGCCTTTTCTGAGAATTTTTCCAGACAGGATAATCCTCTACGGATCCAGCCTTTTTACCAAAAGTTTCTTCGAATTTCCATAGGTCTCAGGAGATAATTCTTCCTACCTTTTCATCAAAGCCTTCTAACGCAGGGGAGAAAGCCTTCCATACTCTGGATGTGTCAGAAGAAAATTGGGTCCCCTGACTGGACTTTTAAGGCACAAAATTATAATTCACAAAGTGAAGAGTATTGTAGTAAAGAGAGAATTATATTGTATAACATTTATTTAGGAATATAGAAAAAATTAGACATAAACATGATCTAGAGTGGACATGAATTGTTGTACAGATACATTTGAAATTACAAGGTTGCACTCTACAGTATGATTCTTCAAGTTATTCCAACGTTTCTGAGAGATGTCTCTCTTTCTTCAGGGGTATAGCGAAGGATCAACCGTTAATCTATAATGTGTATAATGAATGATCAATATGGATCACATAACATTTGCAAAAATAAAAAATATTATGATAATTTTATTACTCACAGCTGAAGAAGCTGTACCGTGAATCAGTCCTTCCGATCATGTAATTAAAACCAAAGTTGTACGAGCTGCATTCTGGTCTAGGTTCACTGGTGTAACCAATTGAGAAGGGGATTAGTAAACGAGTCCCCTGGTGTGTGGCCTGGACCTCCCAAATGTAGTGCTGCTGGAGCCATATTCCACTGGGCCCTGTGGGGATAGTATATAATAATATACTGTAGTTGCTTGGTTGGGGAAATTGTTTATAAAATATATATAAAACTAAATTATACTGCGCTATAATACAAAGTGATGGTGTAAATAACGTGAAAATCCGAAATGTAAGGCTGCCAGCACAACATGGAAAACTGTGAAAATAAATATGGAAAAAAAAAAAAGTGCAGCGCCAGTAGGAACAAATATGCCCTGTTGGGCAATATCTTGTATAAATTCAGCAACTATATCAATGTGAGTGATTAGTAAGATGTACGGGGAGTAACAATTATATCCTCCTTGACCTGAAAGGTCAATGGGAATAAACTCTCCCCAAAACAATACTTCTTGTGAAATTCAAGGTGCAACAACCTAAAATTCCAGACCAGCTGGGATATAATCACAAAAAGTGCACACATAAATTAAAACAAATCACTGTGATAATCATAGAGTGCAATTCGTATATTAAAATAAATTCTATATGGTAAATGTCATAGAGTACATAGTCCCATTTCATGCATGGAGATGTTTTGTATTCTCATAGATGTAAGATCCAAGAAGAACGCTAATCTTCTGATCAGTGGTATCTCATCCCCGAAAATAATCACTAGTAGGAGTGAATTGCCCTTACCGGATGTTGTAGACCCACATCTCACCATACGGCGGGGGGTCCTCAAGGCTTGTGTAGGCCGATTGCCTTACCAGGGTAACCTTCCGGACACTCCTGATGATATTTCCAGCAGGGCCTTCCTACAACGATCAGACCAGGAACCAGGAACATATGATGGTGATGATCTTGGTGGCGGTAAAAATTCTCAGGGGATCCAGCATACAAATATAAAAGGAGAAAAGACACCTCCTCATCGCGTAAATTTTTTTATTAAAAATTCAAAAAAAGACATGCTCACAGAATTTCAAATGGGTCTCAAAAAAAATGATCTCACACCAAAATGTCCATATAGGCAGACAACACTGCAAAAGCAATCACAGCAATCTGGGCACACAAGCTTCAAAGAAGGTAGAACAGACAGTGCGCAGTAAAGGTGGATGTGATCAATGACCCGACCGATTTCGTATTAATATACTTCCACAGGGGTACATATCTGAGTCACACCACCCTCTCTGCGCTTTAAATAATACCTCTAATTGCCCCCATGAGACACCAGCACTCACCGTTCCCGGCGTGCGTTCCAATTACAGTTATTTCCGGTATTCGTGCGCTCCAGGCGCCCGGAAGTGACATATTCAAATGGTTCCAATTGGATGCCATCTATCCCATGTGAATTGCATTCCAGGCGCCAGGAAGTGATGCCTCCTCTACGCCCGCCCATCTCCCGGATCTCTCCTCCACTGGCACCCCCTCCAGTGAATGGCAGGAGTCCAAACTGGACCACACCGCCCCTCGCCTGCACGGAACCAATCACAGGCAGAGCGCGCCACCATCCAGCGCAAGCCTCGCCCACACATAACGCGGTCCGGCGGCAGGGGGTCAGACAGACGCTGTCAGCATGTGTAAACACAGCCCCAGCGTCATGCTAATGGGTCAGGAGGACTCATCGATCCGTGTAGGATTACAGGGCACTTAAGAGAACTCAAAGGGGAAAAGAGGGAAATATGGATGGATGGCCAAACATAAGGAACATATGTAAACAGTCTCATAGACAGCCTCCTGGTGGTGAGAGGTAGTAGCTGATTACCACCACCTCATCTTAACCATAGTCATAGGCTCCTATGGACAATATAATTTCCAATGTGTGAAGAGCCACCTAGTGGTCAAAAATGATAACTCCCCACCGTCTCTATCCCCATACTAATGGGCCATAAAGAGATTTGTGGCATCCAACTTTTAGAATCGGTCTCATGGGAATAACGAGGAAAAATCATGTCTAACAAGATATATTACTTAAAGGCAGTGAATATTAAATAATAAATAATAAACATCCAATAGTATGCAAAAATCAGGACTGGTTGATAAAAGAGTTGACGTCCCACTCCACATTTAGGCCATGGGGCACGTAACTCTTTAACTGATAAATCCAGAAACCCTCTAGTTTTGATACACCCCGAACACTGGGCTCACCTCTCCAGTGCGGAACGAAGTGGTCAATGATCTGAAAGGTGGTACCCTCAATCTTTTTGTTGTGTTGTTCAAGGTAGTGCCTGGGTACCGTGTGTTTTGTGCACCCTTTTTTAATTTTGGCTATGTGCTCACCTACCCTTATGGTGAAACTTCTTATGGTGCGACCCACATATTGTTTCCCACAGTGGCAGGTGATAAGATAAACAACGTGTCTAGTCGCACATGTGAAAAATTGTTTCATAGGAAACACAAGACCAGTAACCGTCGATGTAAAACTGACAGTTTTCCTTCTGTTAGAATTGTGTAGACACAACTTGCATTTTCTACAAGGGTAGTAACCCTTAGACAGGGGAAAAAAGGAGGCTTTAACTGGAGGGTCTGGGATGTTAGGTGCAAGTTGATTTCTTAGGGGGACGACCCCTCTGTAAATCACACCTGCCTCTACAGGAAGAATTGGTCCCAAAAGAGGATAATTTTTCAAAACTGCCCAATGTTTTCGAATAATATTTTTGATCTGTCTGTGTTGGGTCGAAAAAGTAGTAAAAAAACAATGTTTAAATTTGTTGTCTTGTGCTATTCTGGTTTTCTCTACAGTCAATGTGGACCTATCAATTGCAGAGATTTTCTCGATTTCCTCATCTATGGCCATATTGCAGTATCCCTTATCAACAAACCGCACTGGAGAGGTGAGCCCAGTGTTCGGGGTGCATCAAAACTGGAGGTTTTCTGGATTTATCAGTTAAAGAGTTACGTGCCCCATGGCCTTAATGTGGAGTGGGACGTCAACTCTTTTATCAACCAGTCCTGATTTTTGCATACTATTGGATGTTTATTATTTATTATTTAATAATTTAATATTCACTGCCTTTAAGTAATATATCTTGTTAGACATGATTTTTCCTCGTTATTCCCATGAGACCGATTCTAAAAGTTGGATGCCACAAATCTCTTTATGGCCCATTAGTATGGGGATAGAGACGGTGGGGAGTTATCATTTTTGACCACTAGGTGGCTCTTCACACATGGGAATTATATTTTCCATAGGAGCCTATGACTATGGTTAAGATGAGGTGGTGGTGATCAGCTACTACCTCTCACCACCAGTAGGCTGTCTATGAGACTGTTTGCATATGTTCCTTATGTTTGGCCATCCATCCATATTTCCCTATTTTCCCCTTTGAGTTCTCTTGAATGAATGAATGAATGAAAAACGTATAAAGCGCGGCGCATGTGAACTGAATCGCTTCTGGGCGCTAGTTGTTCGTGTCTCATGACATCAAAAGAGCAGAGTTTTGATTTGTCTTCTGAAAGTCAGGTGGTTTTCCTCCAACCGAATGCTGGTTGGTAAAGCGTTCCATAGTCTAGGACCCTGAAAAGCAAACCTTCTTTCTCCTTTGGACTTGTATTTGGTTTTTGGTACCCTGACCAGATTTTGGTCGGTGGATCGCAGAACGCGATTCGAATTGTGAGGTTCTATCTTGTCGCAAAGATATTGCGGAGCCTTCCCATGGATGCACTTATGTGTCAGGCAGAGTGCTTTAAATGCAATTCTGTCTTTTACTGGCAGCCAGTGAAGGGTTCTCAACGAAGGTGAGATTGATTCCCATTTTTTTTTCCCAGTCACCAGTCTGGCGGCCGTATTCTGAACGACTTGCAGACGGGAGATTTGGTACTTTGGGAGTCCGAGGTACAGGGCGTTAGCATAGTCCAGTCTGGAATTCACGATTGTTCCCACCACGACTGCTACGTCTTCTTTGGGGATAAATGGAATAAGTCTGCGTAGTAGGCGCAACAGATGGTGCGCTCCGCTGACTACTGACCCTATTTGTGCGTCCATTGTCATGAAGGTGTCGAAGATGACCCCGAGACTTTTGACTTTGGAGCTAGGGGTGATGATTTGGCCCAGAATGGGCGGGGGTGTCCAGGTTGTTGCCAGTTGACTCTTTCGGCTGGCGTGAAACATAAGGAGTTCTGTTTTTGAACTGTTGAGTTTAAGATAACTCTTAGTCATCCAGTTTTCTATCAAAGAGAGACATTTCTCTAAACTGAGATGATGATCCTTTTTGTTGCAGATGCGAAAATACAGTTGCGTATCGTCTGCATAAGAGTGATAGAGTAGTTCTTGGCTACTGATAATATCAAAGAGAGGGCGAAGATAGATGTTGAAAAGCACCGGTGACAGGGGGGATCCTTGGGGGACTCCACATGACACCGTGCGCTTTTCCGACGTGAAACAACCCAATTTAACTGTTTGTGATCGGTTTTCAAGAAAGGAAGAAAACCATGGTAAATCACCTTCTGCGACTTCTGCTACCTTGGCTAGTCGCATCAGTAACAGTTTGTGGTCTACCGTGTCAAAGGCTGCGCTTAGGTCCAGCAGAACCAGGAGACAAGATTCTCCTTCGTCTGCGGCCTCGAGGGCATCGTCCCATATTTTGAGTAAGGCCGTTTCTGTCCCGTGTCCGGGACGGAAGCCTGATTGTAATGGATCCAGTAGATTGTGGGTATCTAGATGCTGTTGCAGCTGTTGTACCACTACTTTCTCCATTATCTTGGAGAGAACATTTAGGCCTGTTATGGGACGGCGGTGAGTTGGGTCCTTGGGATCCAGGTTAGGTTTTTTCAAGATGGGCTGGATTGTGCCCTCTTTCAACAGGGATGGCACTGTGCCTTCCTTAAATGACTGGTTTATAAGCTGTGTGATGGGTGGTGCCAGGATGTCGGCACATTCCTTCAGCAGTTTGGTGGGGATGATATCATTGGGCGATGTGCTGTTCCGCAAAGCACCAATGATATTTTTTGTGGTATCGATGGAGATCGGTTCCAGAGTGAACTTTGTTGATTGTAGAGCGTTTCTGTGGGTGTTTTGTGGTTGATTGACGGTGGGGTTGAGGGGGGTATTGTTTTGCATGATGCTTTCCCGGATTCTTTCAATTTTGTTGATGAAGAAATCCGATAGTTCATTGCAGAACTCTTGGGTGTCTGAGTTGGGGACTTCAAGACATCCTGGGTTCATGGTCTGGGTGACCATCTTGAAGAGTTCACGGGGGCGGTTTAGGGCGCTGTTAATCGCCATAGAAAAATGATGTTTCTTGGCTTTGAAGATTTCTTTATGATATCGTGTTGTTATTGCCTTGTAGATGATGAGGTTATCCTCTGCAGGACTTCTTTTCCAGGCGGCTTCCGCCCTTCTGCGCTCTTGCTTCAGAAGCGACAGCTGGTTGTTGAACCAGCCAGACTTTCTTTTTCGGATGCAGGCTTTGCGTTTCGGTGCTACTAAATCGGCTGACTGTAGCAGGGCTGCGTTTATGGCATCCAGTGTATCTGCGGCTGTTTGATGTGGATGGATTGTTTTGATTCTGTTTCCCAAGGTAGATTTGAAGAGTTCCGAATGGAGCTTCTTCTGAGATCTAGCCCAGTGTATTGTCACCGGCTTGGGTGCTTTTATCACTGGGGGAATTTTGGAGATTATGAAATTAATTGCATGGTGGTCTGTCCATGGCAATGGTTCATTTTCTAAAATGCTTATTTTCAGATTTTGTCTGAAAATTAGGTCGAGTGTGTGACCTGAAGCATGTGTTGGCCCGCATATAAGTTGCTGTAGCCCTAATCCCTCCAGGTGATCAATGCAGGCGTCCGCAATGGGATCCTGTGCGGAGTTGGCCCACAGATTAAAGTCCCCGAGCAGCAAAAGGTGTTTGCTGTTAAGGGTATAAGTGGATATAAACTCCGTTAATGATGGCAAAAACTGCAATTTTGGCCCAGGTGGCCTATAGCAGAGGAGAATGTGAACAGTCTCCTGGGGGGAAGTTTGAAGTTGAAGAGTAAGGGTTTCCATGAATGGAAGAGGATTTTGAAGGGCTGGCTTAGTGATTGTAATGCGATTCTTGTGGATCACCGCCAGGCCTCCTCCTCTTTGCCCTATTCTGTTTTCCGTTATAATGCGATAGTTTTCTGGCACCAATTCTCCGAGAATGGTGTTGCAGTCGTCTGAGAGCCAGCTTTCTGTAATAAAGAGGCAGTCTAGATCGTTTTGTAGTAAGAAATCGTGGATTTCTAATCGGTGTTTTACTGCCGATCTTGTGTTGATCAAAGCACATGATATGTGCTCGAGCTGGGTTAAATAGTTAAAATTTTTGATGGTCGATCGTCGATCGAATCTCAAAAGTTGCTCTATTTTTAAGGCCTTTTTGGTGACGGCTGGTAATGCTGTTGCGAATTGTCTCAGACCCCGAATAGAGTGCGCAGAGTATCGCAGATTAGCCATTGTCGCCAGTCACATTGTCGTCAGTCTTTCCTAATTGCGGCGGCCGCGAATGAGGCCTGGTCTGGCGCGGATGCGGGAAGAGCCGTGAGACGCCGGACGTGATGGGTGGAAGACTGTCCAAGTGAGCCGTCACTCGTTGAGTCTTCTCTCCCCGATTGGTCCAGAGGAAGGCGAAAAACCCCAGGCGTGCTGTGCCAATCTGCAGCGATCGGGGGAAAAAATTCCTTCCTGACCCCTTAACGGCGATCGGTGCAACCCTGGATCAATTGGCTAGGGGGGTGTGGTGGACCCTGCCTGGCTGCACTATCCCTGGGGAGAGCCGACTCGTTTGAGAGCGTCCTGCTCTCACTATCCCTGGGGTGAGCAGACTAAGATGAGAGCGTCTGCTGCACCGCTGAATCTATATAGCAAGAGTTCCAACTTTATTAGCTGCAAGCTTGTTCTGGATCAGTGATTGAAAAAAATAATGAAGACTCCTGTCTTACCTCCTGTTTCAAACTCCTGGTTTTTAACTCGCACTTTTAATCAAAGAATGCACTTCTGATCAGAGAGTCCACATGTGAAGCCACCATCAACTGGGAGCTTCACAAGTGCCCTGTGATCCTACACGGATCGATGAGTCCTCCTGACCCATTAGCATGACGCTGGGGCTGTGTTTACACATGCTGACAGCGTCTGTCTGACCCCCTGCCGCCGGACCGCGTTATGTGTGGACGGGGTTTGCGCTGGATGGTGGCACGCTCTGCCTGTGATTGGTTCCGTGCAGGCGAGGGGCGGTGTGGTCCAGTTTGGCCTCCTGCCATTCACTGGAGGGGGTGCCAGTGGAGGAGAGATCCGGGAGATGGGCGGGCGCAGAGGAGGCATCACTTCCTGGCGCCTGGAACGCAATTCACAGGGGATAGATGGGATCCAATTGGAACCATTTGAATATGTCACTTCCGGGCGCCTGGAGCGCATGAATACCGGAAATAACTGTAATTGGAACGCACGCCGGGAACGGTGAGTGCTGGTGTCTTATGGGGGCAATTAGAGGTAGTATTTAAAGCGCAGAGAGGGTGGTGTGACTCAGATATGTACCCCTGTGGAAGTATATTTATACGAAACCGGTCGGGTCATTGATCATATACACCTTTACTGCGCACTGTCTGTTCTACCTTCTTTGAAGCTTGTGTGCCCAGATTGCTGTGATTGCTTTTGCAGTGTTGTCTGCCTATATGGACATTTTGGTGTGAGATCGTTTTTTTGAGACCCATTTGAAATTCTGTGAGTGTTCTGTTTCAAGCATCGGTTGTACCTGTGACAAGCTTCTTGTAGACCCAGTCTGTAAGGATGTATGCAGCAGGTTGAATGATGACTTTAACAGACAGCTTACTCAATGAATAAAGACTCCAGAGGTGTTTTCCAATGCTTCTTTATGCTTCAAGGTAACAAGGATATAAACATAGAGGCTTTTCCATAGGTAAATTTCCAATGAAGTTACACAGCTCTCACACTCTGCAGACTTTTCAAGCAACTAAGCAAAGATGGGTTTAGAGCAGGAAATGGTGGGTGGGAGCAACCAAACTAGTCAGAGCAGTAGGGGGGTAAGGATCATACCAAATAACATAATAACATAACATGTAATAACTGCTAGACAGTAAAAGCTGCGTGACAGCACACTCCCCGCCTGGTATCGTGAGATACCACTATACTATACTCTGTAGCAGGCATTATTAGGACTGTCTCTGTGACTGGTCTCAGGAAGGTTTTTGAAGCCCCATCCTTAACAATCCTGACTTCCACACTTCGGACTCTTCCATCATCACTGGTGATGTAAAAATAAAAAACAAAAAGCTGCACCAAGATAATAGTTGAACAAGTCCCCTATTTAAGGTAGAAATGGTGGCAGTGAAAAAAGTCTGTGGGTTCTTATCCAGAGGCTAGAAATGAGCTTTTGAAAGTACAAGGACACAAGTTCCATATAGTGTGGCACAATGATGAAACGATGGATGTAAATTTCTCCAGCACCCGGTGACATGCATGCAGTATGTGAAATTCCTCCACCTGGAAATTAAAGCCTCTTACCGGAAGGTAAGAAATCAAAGCAGATGGCTATAGCCCAGCCTCGGCCTTTGTATCCCCAGGGATCTCAGATCAGGAGTCTGCAGCGTCACGTTCAATAGACCACAATTGCTCCAATGGAGGGAGTGTATATAAAAAAAGAGGACGCATATAGCGTAATACAGTACAATACCAGAATTTATTAAAAAGTATTCTACTTACAGCAGCAATGAATAAAAACAGCCAGTGTGTTTTACAATTGGAAATGCCGGCCGGCA
This sequence comes from Rana temporaria, assembly GCF_905171775.1. Lineage (NCBI taxonomy): Eukaryota > Metazoa > Chordata > Amphibia > Anura > Ranidae > Rana > Rana temporaria. Next base: position 57,373,670 of record NC_053495.1, on the reverse strand, counting down.
AACAGGAACCCTTCCTCTCGAGCATGGTGACGTCACTGACGCAGCCTCCCAGACGCGTTTCGTCACAAAGCGGACGTTATCAATGGGGGTGGGGCTCTCGACAGTGAGGCACCATTAAATAGCCACCGCTCGTTATGAAAGGCAGCCCAGTGGATGTGAACAGCGCCATCTTAAGTAAGGTTACATGCCCATACCAAGGAGCGCGGCGCAACGCAACCTGGACATTGTAACTACGATAATAATAAAAATATAGAACGAGTTTAATTACACTCATTCTCTCCTACCCAATATAACGGGCTCATTAAAATTGTGACAGACAAAAATTAAAATTTATCTCTCCCCATATAGAAACTCAAACGAGGGGCAGGGATCTCCCTGGCACTGGACACCTCCCTCCCCTAGGGCTTCTATGCTATATTTTACCGAGGTAAATAAGGGTCATCCAGAGAACTTCCATCGGAGGTACAAACCATCCTGCAGAATATTAAAAGGAGGTTTAGGTAATAAAAATGTTACTAAGAGGTAAATAACCAATATAACCTGATAAAGTTTCAAATCCCTTCAAACCACATGAAGGCGATGGGTACTATAATTAAATAAGACATCCCAATAATCGAAGAGAATTCCATCTAATATTTATAACCAGATATAACCGTATAAAGGTCATATCAATTAGTGTCTCCCTAAACAGGAGTACTGTGCATAGAGAACCAGTGTGACCCTCTCTGGAACTCCAAACTAAAATACAAAAAAAAAATTTTTATGACTTTTTTTGGACCGATTTTTATGTGATTATTTAGAGTATAATATACAAATAAAACTGAGGGTAATCAAACCCCCAATATACATAGTTAATAAACAAAAAAGAAAAGCCGCGCCACAAAAACAATTAAATCACACACATTGGAGATGTGATGAATCCGTGGCAATTCAGATGACACAAGTATTCACAATGTTCACAGGCAATAAGATACAGTCCTTGCAATGATCGATCCTATGTTCCACAGCACCCAGTGACAAATATGCATACAGTGACCCTCCACCGGAATATGGAAAGCCGCTTACCAGAAGGCAAGCGGTTTAAGGCAGGTGGCTATAGCCCAGCCCAGGCCTTTATCCCTCTGATGGGTCCCAGGAAGCTCTCCGTCCCCTGAGCGTGATGTCTCAGTACCACCGTGGAGATGAAAATAAAGAAAGACAGGCGCACATAGCGTAACTCTGCAGCATACACTTTATTTTAAAAAGGTAAAATATACTCACAAGCGAGTGTGTTTAAAACAGCATTAAAAGGTAAATTGCCGGCCGGCATACAGGAGCCCTACTCCTAGTCGTGGTGGCGTCACTGCGTGATCCTTCCCAGACGCGTTTCGTCGCGATTGGACGTTGTCAATGGGGGTAGCTTGAGTGTTGAAGGGGCCCCCTGGAGCCGAGAATTGGGGGGGGGGCGAATTGAAGGTGTTGAGCGGGGGGGAGCGCATTAAAGTTGCTGAGCGGGGGGGGGGGATTTTGCAGTTGTTGAGGGGGGGAGTGCCTCTCACCTGTGCCAACAGCCGGGGCCACAGACTGTCATTAGCCCGGCTCTCGGCTATCTTCCCTTCAGCAGCCACAGTCCTCCACACACCACTCCGGTTCCTCCTGCTTCCGTGCTGCCTCCTCTTGCAGTCGGGGAAAATTAACCCTTTTGCGGGACTGCGGGAAGAAGCTGTCTGTGCGGGAAAGTCCCACAGAATCCGTGCGTGTTGGGAGGTATGCGCAGGGCCGCCATCAGGAATTTTGGGGCCCCTTGCACAGCTTAAGGCATGGGCCCCCTGAAGCAGAGAACCTAGGGGGGGTGGGGGTGCTGCCGCCTGAAATTGAGAAGCATGGGGGCTGCCGCAAATCGAGAAGCGGGGGGGCCTTTACAAAAAAAAGAAGAAATAAAGAAGAAAACAAATATATATATAAATATATGTAGCCATCCGGGGCCCTGGGGACCTCTGGGCCTTTTAATAAAAAGAAAAAATAAACCTCTGGGCCCTTTAATAATAATAAAAAAAAAAAACATTTATAAAAAATACATAAAAAAAGGGAGGTTGCCAAACCCGGGGGCCCTGGGGACCTCTGGGCCCCTGGGAACCTCTGGGCCTTTTAATAAAAAATAAAAAAATAAACAAAAATAAAAAAGGGGGGGTTGCCACATGGGGCCCTGGGGACCTCTGAGCCCTTTAATAAAAAAATATATATATTTATATAAAAAAAATAATAATTTTTTTTATAAAAAAATAAAAAAGGTGGGTTGCCATCCGGGGGCCCTGGAGACCCCTGGGCCCTTTAATAATAATAATAAAATATATATATATATATATATATATATATATATATATATATATATATATATATACATATATATATATTATATATATAAAAATAAAAAATATATAAAAAAAACATTTTTTTACAAAAAATAAATAAAAAAAGGGGGGTTGCCATCCGGGGCCCTGGAGACCCCTGGGCCCTTTAATAATAATAATAATATATATATATATATATATATATATATATATATATATATATTATATATATAAAAATAAAAAATATATAAAAAAAAACATTTTTTTACAAAAAATAAATAAAAAAAAGGGGGGTTGCCGTCCGGGGCCCTCTGGGCCCCTGGGGACCTCCGGACCCCTAAAAAAAAAAAAAAAAAAAAAAAAAATTTTTTTTTTTTAAAGGGGGCCCCCTATTGGGTGGGGCCCCTGGGCTTGAGCCCAGTCAAGGCCAATGGTAAGTCCGGCCCTGGTCACTGGGTGCTGTGGAACATAGGATCGATCATTGCAAGGACTGTATCTTATTGCCTGTGAACATTGTGAATACTTGTGTCATCTGAATTGCCACGGATTCATCACATCTCCAATGTGTGTGATTTAATTGTTTTTGTGGCGCGGCTTTTCTTTTTTGTTTATTGCTATTGTGTTTTCACACGCTTGCTGCTGCCAAGGATTGGAGGGTGGGGGGGTTATCAGCGCGGTTTTTTGTTGTTTGTGAATACATAGTTAATAATAGTGCTATTAATGTGAAAAAATATTAATAGTGAAAAAAAAAAATTTCATTTTAACATGAAAAAATAAAAATATAAAAAATTCTCAATATAAATATATTTAACCCTTCACCTACCTAAAGATCTATTTTATTAATTCATATATAAGGGAAAAAAAATTCTTTACCTTATGAAAAAAATCTTATTAGATTAGGAATGCGAATAACCATATCCGTAAACTTAAATGTCACTTAAAAGAAAAAGTGGGATGAAAAGGGAAGGGGAAGGGGGAGGAAAAAAAAAACAAAATTTTTTTTTTATTCTTATATAATAAAGAATAAAAATATATAAGAATATGAAAAAAAATATAAGAAAAAAATGGAAAACTCTTTTTTATAGAAAAAAACCCTTTTACCACTTCCATGGGGTGCCTTTCATAAAGAATACATAGTTATGCATTGTTAATAAAAGCGTTGACATCCGTATCAATATTTAAACCAAACGGAGTGTATGATTTTAATCTGTGTATCCAACCCATCTCCATCTGAGATATATCCCTCACTAGGTTACTACCCCTCCAGTGGGGTTTAAATTTATCAATCCCTAGGAATAAGGTGTTAGAAGGGTCTCGGTTGTGTTTGAGTCTATAATGGTTAGATACTGAATGGTCTCTGAAACCTCCCAATATATTGGTGATATGCTCGTTTACTCTTATTTGAAAGGACCTCTTGGTCCGGCCTACATATTGTAGGCCGCACGGGCATTGGACCAAATAGACCACCCCCGTGGATGCACAAGTTATGCATGGAATAATTTTGAATTCTTTGTTGGTAACAGTGGAAGTGAACGTTGTTACACACCTCCTAGTGTTGGTGGTCAGGGAGCAGACTCTACATCTTTTACATTTGTAATACCCCTTAAGTTGGTCAAAGAAACCTCTACTTCCAGTCGGGGGGGTCGACCACATTAAGTGAGATTTTATTCCTCAGGGACTGGACTCCCCTAAAAATTACTTTAGGCCTATCTGGCAAAATGTCTTTCAGTATAGGATCGTTAGTTGCAATATGCCAATGTTTCCGAATCAAATGGGAAACGGACCGATGTTGGACAGAGTAATTTGTAATGAAGGGTGTGCAATTCAAAAACTCAGCACCCTCATCTTTTTTCTTGTCAACCAACAAGTCTTTCCTGTCTATAGCAAGGACTTGATTCAGGGTTCCCTCTAGCTCTTCCTGAGTATAACCCTTCTCCAGGAAGCGGTCGGTTAGTACTCTTGCTTGAACAGAGAAGTCCTGTGGATCGGTACAATTACGTCTCAACCTTAAGTACTGGCTTTTAGGGACACCTTTAATCCAAGGGGTATGATGACAACTGTCAGTTGGAATAAAGGCTTTGCGATCTGTGTCCTTGAAATAAGTGGACGTGACAAAACCGCCTGCCTTAATCTCAATATTTAAATCCAAGTAGTGGACACTGATCTGACTTGCCTCATATTTTAGTTCTATTCCTCTCTGATTGGAATTGAGTGTGGAAATAAAGCTGGTAAGATCCTCATACCCGCCAGCCCATAGGAGGAGGATGTCATCGATGTATCTTGCCCAAAGGGCAATCTGGGAAAAATCCCGCACATGGATGACATCCTCCTCCCACTTGGCCATAAATAGATTGGCCAAGCTAGGGGCGTATTTGGCCCCCATGGCTACTCCGGTAACCTGTTTGTAAAAGTTATTTTCAAACCAAAAATAATTGGAATCGGCAGCAAATTTTAATAGCGCCATAATGTAGTCCACCTGTCTCATTGGTAACCCTGAATCTCTTACGAGGAAATGCTGAACTGCCTCCAATCCCAATGTGTGGGGAATAATGGTATAAAGGGACTTGACGTCAATGGTAACCATCCACATATCTGGAGTAGGTGGAATACCAGATAAAACATTCATAATATGTTTCGAATCCCTAACATAGGAAGGAATTTTTTTAACCAGAGGCTGTAAATAAAAATCAATATATCTGCCCACCCGGGACGTGATGGAATCTATACCACTCACTATAGGACGTCCCCCGGGGCAGACAAGATCCTTATGAAGTTTAGGAAGGTAATATATCGTCGGAGTACGGGGGGCTTTAGGTATGAGGAAAAGTTTTTCTTTTAGTGTAAGAATCCCCTCAAACACACCCCTTTCTACCAAAATCTCCAAGTCCCTTTTATATTTACTTTTGGGGTCACTAGGTAAGATGCAGTACGTACTGGTGTCATCGACAATATTATGCATTTCCTTCAAATAATCAACCTTGTCCAACACCACAATGCCCCCCCCTTATCTGCAGGTCTTATGATTAAATTTTTGTTAGTGCACAAGGAATCCAATCCTTCCTGTAGGGTTTTATTAAGTTTGGCTTTCTTAATATCCATCGCCTCCAAATCTCTCAGTAGAACATCCCTGAAAACTTTCAGGGAAGGTGCCAGTCCTCCCGGAGGGTTAAACAACGAGGCGTTGGAAAGGCCCGAATGAACGTAGCCATTTCCAGAATTTTGGTTACTAGAATGGATACCCACCATGTATTTCTTAATATTGAGCTTTCTGACAAATTTGTGGATATCCATGTATGTTCCAAATTTGTTGAGACTCTGGGGGGGTGCAAATTTAAGACCTTTATCTAATAACACCCTCTCAGAGTCTGTCAGTGTTCTGGAACTCAAATTAAAAATCCCTCTACCCTCTACGTTTTGGAACGCTTGGGCTGTCCTGTGTCCCCTCCCCCCTCTATTACCTCGCCTCTTTCGACCAACCTTTTGGTGCCCTGGCTGGGCCTGTGAAAACCCCAATTCAGGGAACCATTGGAAACCACAGGAGTTCCTGAAGGGGCAAGGGCACTTTGTGGTAAATAGGGAGGAGGTGCAAACCAGGGTCCTCCTTGAGGGCCCGAGAGATGGTTAGCCTGAGGTATCTGATATTCATCAGGACCATCCCTATCACTCAAAGGGAAAAAAGCATTATTGGTGGGTATATTATAGTCCCATCCTAGCCCCGATTCGGGTTGAAAGTACACTGGGGAGGGATATTCAACATCCCCCATATGTCCCTGACGCCGGTTATTAGTACCAACAGAGGGATAACCCTGTCCTCTTAAATCACCTTGTCCCCTTCCCTCTAGGTGCTTGCTGTGATACTCTAGGAGGCTGGCTCTGGTAGTAGCCAGCTCCACCTGAAGGGGCAATCAAATTGTAATTAAAACCAGAAGCTCCCTGTGGGGGGCCAGTACCGAAGGCTGGTCTAAGGTTGAATCTAGATGGTCCCGGGCGACTCTGATTTTTCAAAGGTGGTCCCTTAGGGGGCCCTTGACCTCTCCTGGGTGAGGCCCTTACAGGGGAGCCACCTCCTTTCGGCTGAGGAGGGTGCCTCTTGGGCCCTCCCTGATAGGGGATGGTTAGATACCTCCATCTCAGTGTGGGATGGTTTATATAACTCTTCAAGCAATTTTTTCTGCCAATTGAAGACTACACTGTTCTGGTAGTCTTCCAGATCTCTGTTAAATTTCTTTTTCTTTTTTATCCTCTGATCTTTATCCTCTTTCTCTAAAAGGCTAAGGAGGCTAGAGAATTTATCTTTGTATTCCTCATTGTCCTTAGAGGGGTCCAAACTGGTTTTGATAGACTTGATCTCATCGTCCAGTTTAATTAATTTGGTAACCTTTTTCTTAATCACAAACTCGAGAAAAGTGATACCAGCGGTATTAAAATACTTGAACCAATCCTCGAGGTCTAGATCCCCTTTCTGAGGTGGGACCTCCCACCTGAGGCTCCTGGGGACCATACCCAATTTAACATAAGATTCTAAGTAGGCTATATCCCACTTAGTATGGTTCTCAGAGACCAACAGGTTTTTCAGCCCTGTAAATAAACCCCCAAGGTCTCCCTCATCTTCTTTATAAGATTTGAGGGGATTCTTACACCAAAAGAAAAACTTTTCCTCATACCTAAAGCCCCCCGTACTCCGACGATATATTACCTTCCTAAACTTCATAAGGATCTTGTCTGCCCCCCGGGACGTCCTATAGTGAGTGGTATAGATTCCATCACGTCCCGGGTGGGCAGATATATTGATTTTTATTTACAGCCTCTGGTTAAAAAAATTCCTTCCTATGTTAGGGATTCGAAACATATTATGAATGTTTTATCTGGTATTCCACCTACTCCAGATATGTGGATGGTTACCATTGACGTCAAGTCCCTTTATACCATTATTCCCCACACATTGGGATTGGAGGCAGTTCAGCATTTCCTCGTAAGAGATTCAGGGTTACCAATGAGACAGGTGGACTACATTATGGCGCTATTAAAATTTGCTGCCGATTCCAATTATTTTTGGTTTGAAAATAACTTTTACAAACAGGTTACCGGAGTAGCCATGGGGGCCAAATACGCCCCTAGCTTGGCCAATCTATTTATGGCCAAGTGGGAGGAGGATGTCATCCATGTGCGGGATTTTTCCCAGATTGCCCTTTGGGCAAGATACATCGATGACATCCTCCTCCTATGGGCTGGCGGGTATGAGGATCTTACCAGCTTTATTTCCACACTCAATTCCAATCAGAGAGGAATAGAACTAAAATATGAGGCAAGTCAGATCAGTGTCCACTACTTGGATTTAAATATTGAGATTAAGGCAGGCGGTTTTGTCACGTCCACTTATTTCAAGGACACAGATCGCAACGCCTTTATTCCAACTGACAGTTGTCATCATACCCCTTGAATTAAAGGTGTCCCTAAAAGCCAGTACTTAAGGTTGAGACGTAATTGTACCGATCCACAGGACTTCTCTGTTCAAGCAAGAGTACTAACCGACCGCTTCCTGGAGAAGGGTTATACTCAGGAAGAGCTAGAGGGAACCCTGAATCAAGTCCTTGCTATAGACAGGAAAGACTTGTTGGTTGACAAGAAAAAAGATGAGGGTGCTGAGTTTTTGAATTGCACACCCTTCATTACAAATTACTCTGTCCAACATCGGTCCGTTTCCCATTTGATTCGGAAACATTGGCATATTGCAACTAACGATCCTATACTGAAAGACATTTTGCCAGATAGGCCTAAAGTAATTTTTAGGGGAGTCCAGTCCCTGAGGAATAAAATTTCACTTAATGTGGTCGACCCCCCGACTGGAAGTAGAGGTTTCTTTGACCAACTTAAGGGGTATTACAAATGTAAAAGATGTAGAGTCTGCTCCCTGACCACCAACACTAGGAGGTGTGTAACAACGTTCACTTCCACTGTTACCAACAAAGAATTCAAAATTATTCCATGCATAACTTGTGCATCCACGGGGGTGGTCCATTTGGTCCAATGCCCGTGCGGCCTACAATATGTAGGCCGGACCAAGAGGTCCTTTCAAATAAGAGTAAACGAGCATATCACCAATATATTGGGAGGTTTCAGAGACCATTCAGTATCTAACCATTATAGACTCAAACACAACCGAGACCCTTCTAACACCTTATTCCTAGGGATTGATAAATTTAAACCCCACTGGAGGGGTAGTAACCTAGTGAGGGATATATCTCAGATGGAGATGGGTTGGATACACAGATTAAAATCATACACTCCGTTTGGTTTAAATATTGATACGGATGTCAACGCTTTTATTAAAAATGCATAACTATGTATTCTTTATGAAAGGCACCCCATGGAAGTGGTAAAAGGTTTTTTTTCTATAAAAAAGAGTTTTCCATTTTTTTCTTATATATTTTTTTCATATTCTTATATATTTTTATTCTTTATTATATAAGAATAAAAAAAAAATTGTTTGTTTTTCCTCCCCCTTCCCCTTCCCTTTTCACCCCACTTTTTCTTTTAAGTGACATTTAAGTTTACGGATACGGTTATTCGCATTCCTAATCTAATAAGGAAAAATATTTTTTTCATAAGGTAAAGAATTTTTTTCCCTTATATATGAATTAATAAAATAGATCTTTAGGTAGGTGAAGGGTTAAATATATTTATATTGAGAATTTTTTATATTTTTATTTTTTCATGTTAATAAAAAAAATTTTGTTTGTTTTTCCTCCCCCTTCCCCATCCCTTTTCACCCCACTTTTTCTTTTAAGTGACATTTAAGTTTACGGATACGGTTATTCGCATTCCTAATCTAATAAGGAAAAATATTTTTTTCATAAGGTAAAGAATTTTTTTCCCTTATATATGAATTAATAAAATAGATCTTTAGGTAGGTGAAGGGTTAAATATATTTATATTGAGAATTTTTTATATTTTTATTTTTTCATGTTAAAATGAAAACATTTTTTTTCACTATTAATATTTTTTCACATTAATAGCACTATTATTAACTATGTATATTGGGGGTTTGATTACCCTCAGTTTTATTTGTATATTATACTCTAAATAATCACATTTAGTCATAAAAATTTTTTTTGGTATTTTAGTTTGGAGTTCCAGAGAGGGTCACACTGGTTCTCTATGCACAGTACTCCTGTTTAGGGAGACACTAATTGATATGACCTTTATACGGTTATATCTGGTTATAAATATTAGATGGAATTCTCTTTGATTATTGGGATGTCTTATTTAATTATAGTACCCATCGCCTTCATGTGGTTTGAAGGGATTTGAAACTTTATCAGGTTATATTGGTTATTTACCTCTTAGTAACATTTTTATTACCTAAACCTCCTTTTAATATTCTGCAGGATGGTTTGTACCTCCGATGGAAGTTCTCTGGATGACCCTTATTTACCTCGGTAAAATATAGCATAGAAGCCCTAGGGGAGGGAGGTGTCCAGTGCCAGGGAGATCCCCGCCCCTCGTTTGAGTTTCTATGGGGAGAGATAAATTTTAATTTTTGTCTGTCACAATTTGAATGAGCCCGTTATATTGGGTAGGAGAGAATGAGTGTAATTAAACTCGTTTTATATTTTTATTATTATCGTAGTTACAATGCCCAGGTTGCGTTGCGCCGCGCTCCTTGGTATGGGCATGTAACCTTACTTAAGATGGCGCTGTTCACATCCACTGGGCTGCCTTTCATAACGAGCGGTGGCTATTTAATGGTGCCTCACTGTCGAGAGCCCCACCCCCATTGATAACGTCCGCTTTGTGACAAAACGCGTCTGGAAGGCTGCGTCAGTGACGTCACCACGCTAGGGAGGAAGGGCTCCTGTTTGCCGGCCGGCATTTCCAATTGTAAAACACACTGGCTGTTTTTATTCATTGCTGCTGTAAGTAGAATACTTTTTAATAAATTCTGGTATTGTACTGTATTACGCTATATGCGTCCTCTTTTTTTTTATATACACTCCCTCCATTGGAGCGATTGTGGTCTATTGAACGTGACGCTGCAGACTCCTGATCTGAGATCCCTGGGGATACAAAGGCCGAGGCTGGGCTATAGCCATCTGCTTTGATTTCTTACCTTCCGGTAAGAGGCTTTAATTTCCAGGTGGAGGAATTTCACATACTGCATGCATGTCACCGGGTGCTGGAGAAATTTACATCCATCGTTTCATCATTGTGCCACACTATATGGAACTTGTGTCCTTGTACTTTCAAAAGCTCATTTCTAGCCTCTGGATAAGAACCCACAGACTTTTTTCACTGCCACCATTTCTACCTTAAATAGGGGACTTGTTCAACTATTATCTTGGTGCAGCTTTTTGTTTTTTATTTTTACATCACCAGTGATGATGGAAGAGTCCGAAGTGTGGAAGTCAGGATCGTTAAGGATGGGGCTTCAAAAACCTTCCTGAGACCAGTCACAGAGACAGTCCTAATAATGCCTGCTACAGAGTATAGTATAGTGGTATCTCACGATACCAGGCGGGGAGTGTGCTGTCACGCAGCTTTTACTGTCTAGCAGTTATTACATGTTATGTTATTATGTTATTTGGTATGATCCTTACCCCCCTACTGCTCTGACTAGTTTGGTTGCTCCCACCCACCATTTCCTGCTCTAAACCCATCTTTGCTTAGTTGCTTGAAAAGTCTGCAGAGTGTGAGAGCTGTGTAACTTCATTGGAAATTTACCTATGGAAAAGCCTCTATGTTTATATCCTTGTTACCTTGAAGCATAAAGAAGCATTGGAAAACACCTCTGGAGTCTTTATTCATTGAGTAAGCTGTCTGTTAAAGTCATCATTCAACCTGCTGCATACATCCTTACAGACTGGGTCTGTTTATTTGTGTACTTCACACGTTAGCTGCTGCCTTGGTGTTTATTGTGTGTTAGCGCAGTTTTTTTGTTTTTCTTATCACTGGTGATGGCCTTTGTAATAAGTCCAACCGGCCACTGAATTCGGTGAACTTGGGCTGAAGTTGGGCTTCTGAGTTTGCCACTTTTTACGTCCTTGAAGAAGTGTGAGGTATTCCTTCCTCCATCTGTCCCAGAAACAATCTGCAAGGTATTGAGCGTATCTCCACTGACGTTTATATATGTCCTTTTCATCGAAGATACCCCTTGGCGCTGGAATCTGTCCAATCTTCCGGCTCAACAATGTAGCTGGAGTTAAGATAGTCAGAGATTCTGGGTCTGTAGATACTGTGGTCAACGGTCTTGAGTTGATTATTGGGTTCAGTTTGAGTAGTGGGCTACTCTTTGAGACTGGTCTATTGCCTCTCAAGCATTTAATCTCTTCTGCAAAGACTTCTTCTTGCACAAGACGTATGATGAGTAATTCTGCGTTCTCATACTCTAACGCATTGGGTGACTCCTTGCAAGTGTGCCATCCATGACAAGACGATGTCTGATTTGGCTTGCGGAAAGTCTGGGCAATATGACTCAATCTTGCTATAGTCTTGACCAATCTTTTCCAAGAAGAGAAACGTTTAAAGCGTCTTGCTTCCAAGTTTCTTCTTGAGCAAATGTTGGAACTCAATGTTATCACTTCAGGGCGGATTTCTGGATCAGTATCTGGATCCACCAGGTGGAAATTGATATCTTCCTTTGAGTTTGTAGAAGACTGGTCCGATAAAAACTTGGGTAGTGAAAACCAATTGGTTTGCGTGAGGACAACTGCTGACACTGACCTCGTTGCAATGTCTGCAGGATTCAAACCAGTTGGGACATAGTTCCATTGTTCAGGTCTACTGACTTTTCTTATTCGTTCTACACTGTGTAAACATTGGGGGTTGTTTAGCTCTTCTGGCAGATGCGTTTTGGTGTAGTGAGTCCACAGCAAACAGGCAATTAGTGTTAAGGGCCTGGTAGCCCACGTTTATTAAATGGGGATAAACAAAACAAAAAGTCCACTCATAGGAATCCCACGTAGGGGTTTAAACGTTATGCAGAAACCAATGAAAATAACAGCCCACCTGGCTAGTCTTTAACAGCACTGCTGCTACAGGTAATGGTTCCTCAAACCATCAGCTCCTCCAGACCCACAGTCCTGGATGCACAAGGCCCCAAAGTCCTTCAACGCATACAGCGTCTGTCCCAACACAGAGACACAGCGACAGTCACAGCCACTGCTCCACCTTCCTCCCTCTCCTCTGTTCTGACCAGTCCCTGATTATATGAGCTGTCTGCAGCTGGGCAGACAGCTCGCAGGCTGTCTCTAAAACCCGGACACAGGGTTGGAGAGATTGAAAAATTTGAGAAAACTGCCAGAGCAGTTTTCTCTGTTTTTAAATGCAAGCTCTGCAGCTCTGCATTCACCCAATATGCAGACTCTGTGTCCACTTTAACGTGACAGTAGCTCCTACTGTTACATACCTCCCCCCCTTGTTTCGAACCCGTAGGGGGCGGAACACACCAGCCCGAATCCTTGATTGGGCCTACAACTGGCGCAGAGGTGCCCCAATCTTTTTTTCGGGTGCGTTTCCAGGCACGCCCTACCCTGGATCGCAACAGGGTTCTATAATTCTGTATACTCTGCCTTCCCACTCTTCTCTTGGGGTCCCTGAGCATACTCTCCTCTCTTGGGGAAACTCTGCCTTCCCTGATCCTACCTTTCAGCTTACGGAAGTACATTTTACCTTTCACCACAGGTCTTTCAGGTTCAAAAACCTCTCTCTGGTTACCCACGGCAACCACATCACTTTTAACAGCACCACTCATCAGCAGAGCAGACATTTCAATGTCACCCAGTCCAACACAATCAGTGCCATCCATCTCAGTGCTTGTTAGCACTATACCCGAGGAGTGACCATACACAGGTAAGTGACTACAACCCACGGGTCCATAGCACAGCTCCACCTCACCTGTTGTTCGACACTCCATGGGTAACTGATCTAACAAATGACACTGATCCATACACAAACGACTTCTTTCTGATGTACACATTACATTGTTGCAGAAACCAACATTAGTACTTTCTCTCACAGCGTCTCCGGGTACTTTAAGTTGTACCTCTTTCTGAGTGATAGAAAGCATCTCTGCTAGTGCTGCATTTATTCTGGGCCCTTCCTTCTCATGAGGTTTAGCTGATGAGACAGTGTCTGCGCCCTCTACTGACCACTGCTCAGCTGTACCTCGGGCCACCACACCAGCAGGGATGTTTCCAGTTACTACATCAGCCGGAGAGACCTTTGATGTCTCCAAAAGTTCTGAGCGCCCTCCATACCATTCAGTAACTGGGAGCACTCTCTTAGAGAACCTCAGGACTATTTGCCACACTGTTAATAAGCATTGGACCCACCAATACCACTCTTGTTCAAAGTTTCCCTGCACAGCCTGTACCACCTGGCTCCACCTATTGGTACTACCCAGCACAACCTGGTCCGTCTGCGGTGGAGACATCCAAGTGTACAGGGAGTGCGTTTTTACCAACTCCAGCATTTCTAATAAAGTTTTTGTCATCTCTATGCGACCCATGTCTAAATACCAGACCTTTCCAGGGACCCTTTTCCTGTCCAAGACATGGAGGGGCTAATCCACTGCAGGTTGAAGGGTTGAGACATATGAAGAGACCTCCACCTCCTCAGAGGTACCTATCATCACCGCCTGTTGCTCCCCTGGGGCGCTGTCAGACACATGTCTCACACTTTTCCCTTCTGCACCAGTGTCAATGAGCCTCTGCAGGTCATTACAAGTCGCATTGTCACCTTGACACCTGCTATTACTTAGTTGCTGGGCTGTGGACAACACATCTGCTATGCCAGCGCCCTGAACCGTTCCTTTAGCCTGGAGGGCACTAACCGTCGCAGGAGCAAACATGTCCTTGAGCAACAGCTGATCTGTGATCCCTCCATTGGGCATAGCAGGTGTTATGTCCACCACATTATTTAGTATTGTAATTGCATTCTCATACCAACTATACCGGTTCCATCACCTGGTCTAGAAGACTCCACAGGAACCTGGGATTCACTAGCTAAAACATAATCTGTGTCACTTCTATACTTCTCACATTGGGATGATACATCTGACAAGGCAGGCTGTAATACATGCTTTTGCCCTACCTGCTCTGGGGGCGCTACTGACACATACAGCTCTGTACTTTTAGCTTTTGCAGGCTGAATTAACTCCTTGACAACTGGGTTACACTTAGGGTTGTGGGGCTGTGCCCACACACACTCACTGTGTGACACAGTCTTCCCTTGTTTCACCAGAGTAACACCACAACCATACTGGAAAACCTCTGGCTCCAACCCATGGAGACCCCATGAGACTTCCCTGGACAATCCTGTGCTTCTGGTTGTCATGGGAGATATCCTACACCCATCATTGGTAGTAAACACATTTCCAACATTTTCAGACCTGACATTAAAGTAAACACATTTTTCAATGTCATTATCACCAATACCATCACATTTGCCAACAGCAATACCTTTGTCAGCATAACCATTAGAATTTTCATTACTTTTAGACACAACTGCTACTTTTGCGGATTGTCCATTAACCACTACAGCCCGTGAGTCTCTCCTCACAGCACCTTCTATATTTAAAGGGGAACTCTTTGCTCCTTGGGCAGCTCCATAGCTGACCTGGGAAACACTCTGCTTCGTCACTGTGAGCTCCTTGGCTGTTTCCCTGGGCAACTCTGCAGCACCTGTCACTAGGGAACATGGCACAAAGACACTTTTGGTCACCCCTAACTCAACTTTCCCAGCACTCTGCTGGATTATAGCAGGCGCATGCACAGTCCCCATGTCCATTTGAGTCTTTAACCTTGCTGTCAGCTGGGCTTCACCATATGCCATCCCACTGCTCTGGGTAGCACACTGCAGCACGTCTATGTCCATTTGTACTGCGGACCTCCCCACTGGACATACTCCCACTTCACTGGGATCAGAATAATAAACTGAAACAGTCTTACCATGTTCAGTGGCTGGCATCATAGTCTTCACTTGAGTGTGCTGTCTCTTAGCTGTGGTGTCTCCATAGGCTGCATCTTTCATGTGGTCATGGAAAAACACTGCAGCCTTTTCAGACCCACCAACACCCCCTGCATGTAAGACAGGATCCCTGTTGCTAAAGGTAACAGCAGACCAGCACTCCAAAGATGGTTGGCTACACCGATGCACACTCACGCTCTCCTGAGCCATTACTTGATTGGTGCTTTGCTGTCGCAGGGACGCCTCTCCCGTTGCTATGGATGATGACCTCCCTTTGCTGGAGCATTGCTGGTGGCCCATGATGCGATGGAACTCTCCTCTAAGAAGGATTTCCTCTTTAAACTGGCAGTAGTCATCCTGGTCACCGTCCATCAAATGGTAAACCGATCGGTACTCTACCAGTAATAAAGTTTGCAGCAATTTTGGCCACCGATCTCTAGGCCATTTCCTCCTTACAGCGACTTTTTCAAATCTTTCTAGGAAGTCTCCAACCTCCTCTGTAGGTAGCATGGGTTGCATGTAATCAGAGGCCACTATCTCAGCCCTTTGCACCGCATCCGACTCTTTAGTCTGGTTCCACTTGGACCACTCATTCACAGTCTTATACACCACTGGCCCCTCATCTGTGTTGCTATGGGCAACCACTCTCCATCCTGGCCTTTGGTCAGCCTCTCTTCTGGAACAGAACACAGGCTTCCCTCCGCTGGATCCTGTCTTAAGCTGTGTCGCTTTCACACTTTTTGCAATAGCTGCTGGTTTAACTGCAGCAGTGTTGCCAGGGGCAACAACACCTCTCTCCCAGGTATGGACATCCGGCAGCTCTCTCTTTGTAGCGAAGGTTGGCTTGCCTTCCACTTTAGGTTGGTCCATTCCTGCCAGGTGCCGCTTGCACCAATCCACTGCAGATTCAAACGCTGGTGGATGCTCCACACTAGCAGTCACATATGCACTCAGTAGTGCAGCAGTGTTGTTAGGGACAACAGCAGCCCTCTTTTCCCTTGAAAAAATTTGTTCAAGCATGTATGGGGTTCTATCAGGCGGTAACAACCCCTCCAGCCACAGAGCTCTATCTCTGGCTTCAGCAAGAATCGCCTCTTTTTTCTGTTTTGACCGCCCCATCCTTGCGGTGTTGCACACAGCAACCAGTAACACAGTTCACGCAGAGAGAGAGGAAAGAAAAAAAATGCAATTTTCTTTTCACAGGTACACAACCTGCATGCAACACAGTCCATCAATTTCCGTGCAATGCTGTTTGCCTGGCTGCCCCACAAAGCTAGCAGCAGTTCCCGATGCGACTCACCACAGGAGCAGGGACCCGGATTCCACCGTTCTAGATGCCCGCTGAATCCACCACTGTAAACATTGGGGGTTGTTTAGCTCTTCTGGCAGATGCGTTTTGGTGTAGTGAGTCCACAGCAAACAGGCAATTAGTGTTAAGGGCCTGGTAGCCCACGTTTATTAAATGGGGATAAACAAAACAAAAAGTCCATTCATAGGAATCCCACGTAGGGGTTTAAACGTTATGCAGAAACCAATGAAAATAACAGCCCATCTGGCTAGTCTTTAACAGCACTGCTGCTACAGGTAATGATTCCTCAAACCATCAGCTCCTCCAGACCCACAGTCCTGGATGCACAAGGCCCCAAAGTCCTTCAACGCATACAGCGTCTGTCCCAACACAGAGACACAGCGACAGTCACAGCCACTGCTCCACCTTCCTCCCTCTCCTCTGTTCTGACCAGTCCCTGATTATATGAGCTGTCTGCAGCTGGGCAGACAGCTCGCAGGCTGTCTCTAAAACCCGGACACAGGGTTGGAGAGATTGAAAAATCTGAGAAAACTGCCAGAGCAGTTTTCTCTGTTTTTAAATGCAAGCTCTGCAGCTCTGCATTCACCCAATATGCAGACTCTGTGTCCACTTTAACCTGACAGTAGCTCCTACTGTTACACCTGTTAGCCACGTACACATAGAACCTCCTTACGCTGTTGCATATGTAGCCCTGTTGTGATTTTCAGCCATTTAAGAGGATGTAGATATATATATATATTGCAGCAGGTGGAGCCAGAGAGCACAGATTTGGAAAACTGCATTTCCCAGGAGGCTGTGAGACAGGAAGTTCCAGGAGAGAGGGGAGTCAGGAGGAAGTAGTGAGGAGAGGGAGTCTGGAAGAGTGACCAGGGAACACAGATCTGCATCACAGAGTGATTTAAGACAGCTTGTGTCAGAGCTGTGTGTTTGCCACTGAGACACAGGCTCTATGCAATAGTTCTTGGAGAGACTGAGGTTCGTCTACTGAAACAGAGAGAGACTGTGTTTTGAGCGATAGAACTGAGGCCTGGTCGCAGGGCCGATCCAGCCACCGGAGTAATCCAGCCTGCCCAACTGAGTGAGTACAGCTGACGGAGGTTATTGCCAGATTCCCCAGACGGCCCCTAGACGATCTGAGATGTCCTGCCGGAGGCTTTAAAAGACTGCATCCATTTCACAGACGTCGGTCTGAGGAGAGAGAGGGACACTCGCTTCCGCAGACAACCATCCTCCTTCCCCAAAGAGACATTGGAAGTGGTGAGCGGCCTTTGGCCATTGCAACAAGTGTTTTTCCTACAATTGTCATACATCCAGGGCCCCAACGTTGGCTAGCCTAGGACAGTACTACTGGCCAGTAGTTTAGGGTGGGGTTGATACTGCTAAGTATATAGATATATTACTGTTCATCGCATTCAATCTAAACGTATTATCTCATTCTGTTATTAGTTGTATTATATTAGAGTGGGGAGACATTAAGGGCTTTTGCTCTATCCCACAGTCATTAAATCTGTTATAAAACTTCACAAGGTGTGCTGGTGTGCTGTGGATTCATTGTTTGTGGGGTGTCACAGAGGCAAGACAGAAGACCCGATAATTCAGCGGCTCCTTCGGGGGTGAGCGCTACACGTGGGGGCTCGTCCGGGATTTCTTCTGATACCTCTCGCAAAGTGATAACCGCACAAACGAGCCAGCAATGGATCCAAACACCGCAGCAGAGTGGTGCAAAGAACAAAATGGCCAATTAGGGCTGAGTATAGTAATGGACATTCCTGCTGACAAATGGACAGAGGAACAGATCCGTCAAGCAGTAACTACACTAGCACCTGACCAGTAAGTGTTTGTAATAGACACAAAAATAGATCAAAAAGTCTCCCATACCTATGCCCTACTAGAATGGAAGAAAGGAGTCCCAACCTGCTTCCAGGGTGATAGCATCCAGCTAGCCGGAGAAGTTAAAGCACGGTTATTCCCTCTACTCACCTCAGCAAGTTGTCTGGAGGGACCAAGCCAGACCATGTCAGACACAGTGGAAGTAACTACCACTTCTGTACCAACCACTAACTACCCCCCAGCTTCCTTCTTCATGGACATAGGAAAACTGGTAGAGAGCGTTAGAAAAATGTCCTCGCCATCTGTGAACTATGGCTACAGGAAGTTGAGAATTTTTTCTGGAGTGCAGCCTGTACCTCCGGGAGAAGAAGAGTATGAAACCTGGATGGAACAGGCTATGCAAGCACTGGAAGAATGGGATGTTCCAGAGGCTCAAAAGAAACAACGCATTACTGAAAGTCTGAAAGGCGTTGCAGCAGAAGCCATCCGAAATTTGAAATTCAGTCAGGAGTCTTGTACAGCATATGACTATCTTCGCATGCTACAAGATGAGTTTGGGCGCACAGAGAAAGCTACAGATCTAATCTTCCTATTTGAACACATGTTTCAACGGGAAAATGAGCAGCTTTCCGAGTATATTCGACGACTAAACAAAATGCTATACCAGATTGTACTAAAGAAAGGAATAGAAGCCAGGGATATGGATCAAGTTAGAATGAAACAGATTCTGAGAGGCGCTCTGAGTTCCGATCCTATCTGGATCCAGTTGAAGACCTTACAAGGGGGTACCTCTTTGCGATACTCTGATCTCATTAAGATGGTAAGGGAGGAAGAGGCTATCCTAGAGGAGAAAAAGAAGGGCTCAGGATTTTCATTTCCTGCTGAGGTTCGAACGCTCAATGTGTCGAATGGGAATTCAGAAGTGGAGCAATTAAAGGCTCAAGTTTCCCAGCTGACTCAAATGCTAACCCTATTGTCTACAGGTGTCAAGTCGCCCCTTGAAAAAGTCACTTCAGAACCAGTTCCTGAATCTACTACTCAGGTGGTGCCTATCAAGAAACCGTCAAACATCTGCTATAATTGCGGAGGAGTGGGTCATTACCGAAATACCTGTCCGAGCCCATCGAATTCAAGAGGAAGTTATCGACCGGCCCCAGTGAGGGAGCAAACTGGGTGCCCAACTACTGAAGACTGCTCTGATTCCCAGGATACCAATAAGAGGCCCAAGTCTTTACCCAGAGCCTCACCTGCTACGACAAAAAGATCCCCTCCCCTGGCGTCTGGTCCTGTGTCAGAGGGAGGCAAGGCACACCCACAACCTAAACACCCGGAAGGGGGAAGAAAACAACCACCACAAGCGAGGAAGAGGGCTAGAGTGCAGCCGACTGGGTCTATGCCGAAGAAGTTCCCTGACCAGTTGATAGGCCCTTCACCCATTATCCCAGTTCAAGTAGAAGGGGTTTACACAAAGGCTCTCCTCGATTCAGGTGCTCAAGTAACACTGATTTACCGGGACTTCTACCAGAAGCATTTGAAGCATCTACCCCTGATGGAGTTAGAGGATCTCGAAATCTGGGGTATTGGGACTCAGAAGCTTCCATATGATGGGTGTCTACAAGTGAAGCTGGAGTTCAGTTCGGCAACTGTTGGACAACCAGGGGTCTGTGACGCCTTAGCCATTGTATGTCCCCGCCCACCAGGAGCTAATCGAAGTTCTATGATTGTGGGAACAAATACTGACTTGGTGAGACGCCTTATAACTCCATTAGTGACGGAAGAGAGTTCTACTTCAGAGGAGATGCACCCGATGTTGCGGCCAATCTACCAGCGGATTATTCAAGAACAGAGGGCCCCTTCAGAAGTGGGACGGCTTTGGAGATTAGAAAGAGCAGAGAAGGTCTTACAGCCAGGAGAAATGACTAGTTTTCGGGCCTCAGTCAAGTTGAATTGGTCACAACCAGGCCCCTATGTGGTCCTGGAAACTGATCCCAGAAATATGAAGAGATCTGGAGTGGAATTGGTGCCTGAGATAATATCCACCAGAGCTCTACAGCGGGCCCGTGGGAGAGTCTCTGTAAGTGTATGCAATGTGTCAGACTCCCCAGTGACCTTGAAGGCACGGATGCCGATTGGACAAGTGGCCACTGCCACACCCCTCTCACCCACTGAATTGATAGAGGGAGTAGACAGAGAGATCCCAGCTGAACGATTCTATCCTAAAGATGCCCCTATCTCGCCTGAGTGGAAGAAGCGAATTCAGTCTCAGCTCCTCAAGTGGCAAGATTTATTCTCCAAGGATGAGTTTGATGTGGGGTGTGCTAGGAGCACTCAGCACCGCGTTCGCCTCCAAGATGACAAGCCCTTTCGAGAAAGGTCACGGCGAGTCCCATTGGGAGATCTAGATGACCTAAGGGAACAGCTGGCTGAATTGAAAAGGACCAGGATAATCCAAGAATCCAGGAGTCCTTATGCCTCACCCATCGTGGTAGTTCGCAAGAAAAACGGTTCCATCCGTTTGTGCATAGACTACCGCACACTCAACCAAAGAACCATTCCCGACCAATACACTACTCCTCGAATAGAAGATGCCTTACAGTGTCTGTCCGGAGCAAAGTGGTTTAGTGTACTTGACCTGCGAAGTGGATATCACCAGATACCCATGCATCCTGAAGATAAAGAGAAGACTGCTTTCATCTGTCCACTGGGATTCTTTGAGTTTAATAGAATGCCCCAAGGCCTCACAGGAGCCCCAGCAACTTTCCAACGACTAATGGAAAAGACGGTGGGAGACATGCACCTGATCGAGGTACTAGTGTATCTAGATGACCTAATAGTCTTCGGAAGAACACTGGAAGAACATGAGCAGCGGTTGGAAAAGGTCTTGAAGCGGCTACATGAAGAAGGATTGAAACTTTCCTTAGAGAAGTGTCAGTTCTGTCTGCCTTCAGTCACGTACCTGGGACATGTTGTTTCAGCAGAAGGCATATCAACTGATCCTAAGAAGTTGGAAGCTGTGGCTTCATGGCCGAGACCTCGTAATATTACTGAACTCCGGTCCTTCCTAGGATTCTGCTCATACTATAGGAGGTTCGTAGAGGGGTTTGCCAAGATAGCTCAGCCTCTGAACACGCTTCTAAGAATGGAAGGAGCAGAAGATGAATCAATGTCCTTTGAGCCGGGTTCATCAGCCCACGGAACTAGGAAGCCTCGTGAATCAATCCAGGAGGAATGGACCGACCAATGTGAAAAAGCTTTCCTCCAATTGAAAGGAAGTCTAACACAGGCTCCTGTCCTTGCCTACGCTGATCCTGCCAAGCCTTATGAACTACATGTGGATGCTAGCAGAGAAGGGCTAGGAGGAGTACTATACCAGGAATATGATGGCCTCCTGAGACCGGTGGCATATGTGAGTCGGGGTCTCACCCCTTCTGAAAAGAATTACCCCACTCACAAGTTGGAGTTCCTGGCCTTGAAGTGGACAGTGGTGGACAAACTAAAAGACTACCTGTACGGGGCCAATTTCGTGGTCAGAACTGACAACAACCCACTCACTTACATTCTCACTACGGCCAAACTGGATGCCACTGGGCACCGGTGGTTGGCTGCCCTGTCAGGATTCCGCTTCAGCCTCAAATATCGCCCTGGGGTCAATAACCAAGACGCGGATGCCTTATCCAGGAGACCCTATAGCACAGGGGTCCCAGAAACAGAGTGGACTCATTTGACTCCAGATGGAGTTCAAGCCCTATGCCAAGGGGTGGAGTGCCGAACCAAAGGAATGATTGGAGCAGAGGCCATAGGAGTCATGGCTGCCGGTGTCCCTAAAATGTATTGTAACCCTACACAGCTGAGGAGTGAGGGCCTGCCTACTTTCACGAAGAAGGACCTGAGAGTAGATCAGGCTGAAGATCCTTTGATCGGGTTAACTCTGAGAGCAATGAAAGCGGGTCAAAGAGGGCTCCTACTAACCGATTCACCAAAAGAGGCTCGTCTGGTCCACAAAGAGTGGGAACGGTTGAAACTGCTAGACGGGGTGGTCTACCGAAGGGGCCCCTCGGATGACTTAGAAGAAAAGCAGCAGTTGTTCCTCCCAGAGAAGCATAGAGAAAATGTGCTGAAAGCTTTGCATGATGACCATGGTCACTTAGGAGCAGAGAGAACTTTTAAACTGGTCCGAGACAGATTCTATTGGCCCTGCATGAGATCCGAAGTTGAAAGCTACTGCCATTCCTGTCTAAGATGTATCCAGAGGAAAACTTTACCTTCTAGGACTGCTCCAATGAGCCATCTGCAGAGTCAAGGGCCTATGGACCTGGTGTGTATTGACTTCCTGTGCTTAGAGCCTGACACTAGTGGACAGGGAAATATCCTAGTGGTGACAGACCACTTTACCCGTTATGCTCAAGCTTTTCCAACCAAAGATCAACGTGCTCCTACTGTAGCCAAAGTCCTAGTAGAAAAGTTCTTTGTTCATTATGGTCTACCTCAGAGGATCCATTCTGATCAAGGCAGAGACTTTGAAAGTCGACTCATCAGGCAGCTCTTGGATCTATTGGGGATTCAGAAGTCAAGAACCTCCCCCTATCACCCCCAGGGTGATGCACAACCGGAGAGATTCAATCGGACTCTACTCAATATGTTGGGAACACTGTCGATCAGGGAGAAACAGCACTGGAGTCGGCATATCTCTACCATTGTGCATGCTTACAATAGCACAGAAAGTGATGTTACAGGATACTCACCGTACCGCCTCATGTTTGGAAGAGAAGCCCGATTACCAGTAGATTTAGCTTTTGGCCTCTCCCTTGACCAGACGTCTATTGCCTCTCACCAGGGTTATGTGGATAGACTGAGGAGAAACCTGGCTTCTGCATTTGAGAAGGCCCGTTTGACATCCGGGAGTAGAGAACAAAGAAACAAACGGAACTATGACTTGAGGGTTCGGGTACAGGATTTACAGCCAGGTGATCGAGTTCTATTAAGAAATTTGGGTGCTTCGGCCAGGCACAAACTAGCTGATAGATGGAGTTCTCAGATCTACATCGTCTGTAAACAATTGCCTGGCCTGCCAGTGTACCAGATTCGACCAGAGGGAAAGACCGGGCCACTGAAGAATTGGCATCGGAATCATCTCCTATCTCTGAGTGAAGCTGTGCGGGTACCAGATAGAGATGAGTCTCCTTCACCCATTCCATCCACTTCCCGTCAAGCACCTGTTACTCGGTCCCAACAGCCACCTTCTACAAGAGAAAGTGAGGACGACAGCGATGAGGAAGATGTGTGTCCGAGTTGGATGTGGCCATCTGAACCTATGGATGTTCATCCAACTATTATGACTCCTGAGCCGGATTTGAGCAATTTGAGACCAGATGCCCCTGAATTTGTGCCTCAAGCAAACGAGGATAATTCTGTACCCTCTCAAGTGGAAAGTCTCTTGCCGGAAACCTCAGTGCTAGAAGATGCCCCTGTTCAGCCAGTTGAAAAGGAAACTGAATTCCCTCCGTTAACACAGCAAGTAGAAGAGGACTCAGCAGATGAAGGCCCATCCGGGTTTTTAGAATCAAGGTCCAAACGACTGGTGCGACCACCTCAGAGACTCACTTATGACTCACCAGGGAAAAGCACAGAGGAAGCTATCACTACTGTACGCAGATCACCCAAAGTGTCCACCCTAACCACAGAGGTATCAAAGGACTTGTGTCCAATCCCGACCATCAGCACACCTTGGTGGAGTGTTCCTCTGCCCCCTCCACTTGCTAGACGTTGTCATAGACTGCATCTATCTATGCGCAGTAAAGGTATTCAGATGGTCTAGTATAAACTTTATATGTGCCTTTCATACTGTATATATTGTCTGTAGAACTTACAAATACAGTTTACCCTTTGGGGGGGACCCCAAAGACTTTAAGTAGGGGGAGAATGTAGCCCTGTTGTGATTTTCAGCCATTTAAGAGGATGTAGATATATATATATATTGCAGCAGGTGGAGCCAGAGAGCACAGATTTGGAAAACTGCATTTCCCAGGAGGCTGTGAGACAGGAAGTTCCAGGAGAGAGGGGAGTCAGGAGGAAGTAGTGAGGAGAGGGAGTCTGGAAGAGTGACCAGGGAACACAGATCTGCATCACAGAGTGATTTAAGACAGCTTGTGTCAGAGCTGTGTGTTTGCCACTGAGACACAGGCTCTATGCAATAGTTCTTGGAGAGACTGAGGTTCGTCTACTGAAACAGAGAGAGACTGTGTTTTGAGCGATAGAACTGAGGCCTGGTCGCAGGGCCGATCCAGCCACCGGAGTAATCCAGCCTGCCCAACTGAGTGAGTACAGCTGACGGAGGTTATTGCCAGATTCCCCAGACGGCCCCTAGACGATCTGAGATGTCCTGCCGGAGGCTTTAAAAGACTGCATCCATTTCACAGACGTCGGTCTGAGGAGAGAGAGGGACACTCGCTTCCGCAGACAACCATCCTCCTTCCCCAAAGAGACATTGGAAGTGGTGAGCGGCCTTTGGCCATTGCAACAAGTGTTTTTCCTACAATTGTCATACATCCAGGGCCCCAACGTTGGCTAGCCTAGGACAGTACTACTGGCCAGTAGTTTAGGGTGGGGTTTATACTGCTAAGTATATAGATATATTACTGTTCATCGCATTCAATCTAAACGTATTATCTCATTCTGTTATTAGTTGTATTATATTAGAGTGGGGAGACATTAAGGGCTTTTGCTCTATCCCACAGTCATTAAATCTGTTATAAAACTTCACAAGGTGTGCTGGTGTGCTGTGGATTCATTGTTTGTGGGGTGTCACAGAGGCAAGACAGAAGACCCGATAATTCAGCGGCTCCTTCGGGGGTGAGCGCTACACATATGTAGCCAAGTACGACCTTGCTGTCGGTGTAGTACTTAACCTGATCAATTTCAGCATTCAGCATTTCATTTTGCAGGAATTCTGCGACTTCGACAGCTAGGGTTGCGCCACACAATTCTAATCTTGGAATAGTGTGAGCAGGTTTTGGAGCTAACTTGGCTCTTCCTAGTAGAAAACCGACATAGGATCTCCCGGAGGGATCTATGATCTTGAGATAAGCCACAGCCGATATAGCCTCGGTAGATGCATCGCAAAAGACGTGAATCTCTTTCCTCAGACTTCTTGAAGTTGAAGTGGGTGAATAGCAGCGCGGGATATTAAGTTCTTTCAGCACTTTCATGGAGTTTCTCCATTTCTCCCATTTAGGCAACAGGTCTGGTGCTGGTTCAGCGTGAAGGTTATCTAAAATCTTCTGCATAAATGCTAGAAAATGCTCTTGCATCTCAGGTTTGTTACAGAGAGTCTTCTTAAGTGCAGCAAAGTAGTCTGGTACGCTGAATCACCAAGGTCCTTCTGAGAAGTGAGCTTGCAGTTTATACCTTGGAGTGCTTGATATGGAACTTCGTTTTTAAAATCAAGTCTTTCCTTCACATAATAATGCAATGGACATTTCATCGACCGATAGGCAACATTGGTTTTGTAGGAAGCTACATCCAAGAGCTTGTGAGATTGGTCTAAACAGACTTCTCTTATTATCACCCATCCAAGATCAAGTTTCTGGGCCTGAGGAGCATCGTCTGGACCGTTACATAACTCTCTTATTTTATGGACTCTAGGAACGTCTCTCCCTAGTAGAATCAAGATCTTAACATCCTTGTTAAGTGGTGGAATGTAGTCAGCAATGTGGCTTAAATGGGGGTGATGACGTGCAGCCTCTGGTGTGGGGATTTCTTCTCTGTTGTTCGGTAGCTGATCACATTCGATTAGAGTTGGAAGAGGAAACTCTATGTCCTCATATTCTGATGCCACTATGAAGCCATGGGCTCTTCTTCCAGAAGTATTGATCTTTCCGGCACATGTCTGCAAGGTATAGGACCAGGCCTCTCCATGAATGTTGAACAGGTCAAAGAATTCTGGACTGGCCAATGAGCGATTGCTCTGATCGTCGAGTATGGCATACATTTTTATGGAATTTTGTGGGCATCCTTCAGGAAAAACCCTTACAAGACATATCTTGCTACAAGACTTGCTATGAAGCCCTTCTCCACATACCTCTGTACACCTTGTGGTTACGGGGTTGGCATGTTGCTCAGTTCTCTCCCCGCCATCATCTGATGTAGGCTTGGGGTTGCTGCCGGGTGAAGGTTTCCTTTTGAACAGGTCTGAATGAAGAGCGTCCACATGTTTGGCACTGTTACACAGAGAACATCTAATGATGATCTTACAGTCTCTTGCTAAATGATCGGAGGATGCACAACACTTGAAACAGATATTATGCTCTTTGAGAAATGACTTGCGTTCTTCAATAGGCTTATCCTTTAATGCACGGCATTTGGAGAGAGAATGTGGCGCATTATGGATAGGACACTGTTGATTGAGATTGCTTGCCTTAATGCCTGTAGCCAAGACGTTGGATGCTACCTCTGTCTTCCTCACGGCAATAGGATACTTTAAATCCTTGAACTTACTGTTGGTGGCAATACTCCTTGAAGTGGTTAAAGGAGTGGTGGTTGTATCTGGATAGAAGAAGCTTGGGTCATTCTTGGATTTTGCAACCTTCCGCACGAACTCTGCAAAATAAGAAAAGGGAGGGAAGGAAACCTGATGTTCATACTTATATTTTGATCCTACACTAGTCCACTTTCCCTGAAGATAACTAGGCAACCTTGCTACAATAGGATTCACGCCCTGAGCAGTGTCTAAATAGCTAAGACCTGGTAAACTAGGATCTAGCTTAGCAATTTCAAGTTCATGAAGGAGGTCGCCTAACTCTCTAAGCTTATGATTGTCCTTAACAGAGATCTTAGGAAAGTCGTTTAGTCTCTGGAATAAGGCAGATTCAATGACTTCGGGACTCCCATAGTCTTGATCTAGACGTTCCCAGGCAGCATCAAGGCCTGCGTTAAAGTTATAGATGTAAACAGATTTAAGTCTCTTTACTTGTTCTGAAGATTGTCGCCCCGAATACCTTATTAGTAAATCGAGTTCTGCTTGAGGTTCAACGGGCAAGCTCTTGATTACCGCCTTAAATGTAGATCTCCAACTCCTGTAGTTCTCTGGGCGGTCATCAAATTTATAAAGTCCAGTTGTGATCAATTCTTGTAAAGCCATACTCTTGCTGAGCTCCGTAGCGTTGATGCTTTCAGTTTTTATAGCCACCGGGGATACTGATGGTGCGCCGACTTGAGCCATGGTTGGTATCTGAAGTTGGCTGGTTGGTGGAGCGAAAGGTGTTGCAGATGGGTTCAATCTAGGTAAGGGTCTGACGTCTGAAGGTCTCTGAGCACTTGAAGTTGAAGAGAACTGTATCACAGGGGTCATAGAGTTCATCCTGTAGTCTTTTGCTGTACCCTTTTAATCTCTATTTGCATAGGGTTGCGGTGGCACGTGTAGGTTGACTCACTTGATTTTGTGACATGCGGCAGTTGCGGAGTGTCTCTGTTAGCAGGTGTGTCTAGTTGACCAGCTTGATTTTGTGACACGTTGCCTTCTGGTCCACATGCTGGATGATTATGAGAAAAATCTCCAACTGTAGGTGGGACTGTGATGTCGTGGTTCTGGCTTAAGACGAACTGTAGGGTCCTTTCAATGGGGTCTTGACAAGCAGCCAAGCTGGGACAAGCTGCTCCTTCTTCTTCCAATAGGGCTTGTTCCAAGACGGATAATTCCGCCAATGCTACTTCCTTTTCTTTACTCTTCTGAAGGATTTCTAGCTGAGCTTTGATGGCTGCTTCTCTTTCAGAGCAGGCGGCTTGAACCTGGGCTGCTGCGACCTTCTGGCGAGCTTTGATTATTTGGTCGCTCAGTGTTGACCTTACAGAGCAGGACCGCAGTGACTTAGAAGAGGATTTATGATAGGAGCGGGCAGATCTAGAAGATTTTCCTGAGTGTCTGGAAGAAGCAGATTTACAGGATGCAGTTTCATGTAGCTGTGCTAATCTACCTTCTATCTGTGCCTTTGCTTCAAGATATGTGCTATGCCTCTGCTGGTCAGTAGAAGTAAAGTCCTTTAATTCCACTGCGGCTTCCTCCATGCTGGAATGTGACAATAGGGAATAGAACTTCTCAGAAAGTCTTTCATAATTCTCAAATGCCTTCTTAACCCTTGAGAGAGCAGTGTTCAATTGCTCAGGAGTGTTGCTAGTTTCATTAGCGGTTTTTATACAACTTAAAGTCTTATGCCATAATGCAGTCAGGTTACTAGATGTTTCTTCCTTACTTGCTTCATAAACCTCTTTTGCCTTCAAGGATGGATGAGGGCCTCTAGCGGGACGAGCAGCATAAAGTAAGGAGTCTGCTTTATCTTGATTAAATGCAGGTGACTCTGTGGGATCTCTGTCAGACATAATGACAAGTGCTGAAGTTTTGGTGTCTTGTTACAAATCTGCCAGAGCTGAGCTCTGTAGTGACTTCTGATATTAGGCAGATTGAACTGAGGAGCTGGATATTTGTGACATCTAGTGCTGCAACTGGATGGCTCAGCTCACTATCACTTTATACAGGCAGGAATACACAGTTATTTCAGTAGATTAAGGTATTGGATTCACAACCAAAACAGCTAGACAATGATAAATCCTAGGGACTTGATGAAGCTATGATACAGTCTTTGAGCAGTTCGAAAGATACTTATTGCTCTCCAATAAAGGCAAAATCCCTGGCAGTGAACAGTTATGGAGCATTCAGTAGAAGGCTGCAGCAGTGGCACACAGGCCTAACTCTCAGTGCACAGCCTGAGGATGGTATCCTGTGTTAGGATGTTTGTTCTTCACACACACATGTGGTTACTCACGTTTCTGAAGCTGCAGAGATAGCTGTGTGATGGATTCTTCTGGAAATTTACTGTTCTGTTTCAAGCATCGGTTGTACCTGTGACAAGCTTCTTGTAGACCCAGTCTGTAAGGATGTATGCAGCAGGTTGAATGATGACTTTAACAGACAGCTTACTCAATGAATAAAGACTCCAGAGGTGTTTTCCAATGCTTCTTTATGCTTCAAGGTAACAAGGATATGAACATAGAGGCTTTTCCATAGATACATTTCCAATGAAGATACATAGCTCTCACACTCTGCAGACTTTTCAAGCAACTAAGCAAAGATGGGTTTAGAGCAGGAAATGGTGGGTGGGAGCAACCAAACTAGTCAGAGCAGCAGGGGGGTAAGGATCATACCAAATAACATAATAACATAACATGTAATAACTGCTAGACAGTAAAAGCTGCGTGACAGCACAGTGAGCATGTCTTTTTTTGAATTTTTAATAAAAAATTTTACCCGATGAGGAGGTGTCTTTTCTCCTTTTATATTTGTATGCTGGATCCCCTGAGAATTTTTACCGCCACCAAGATCATCACCATCATATGTTCCTGGTCTGATCGTTGTAGGAAGGCCCTGCTGGAAATATCATCAGGAGTGTCCGGAAGGTTACCCTGGTAAGGCAATCGGCCTACACAAGCCTTGAGGACCCCCCGCCGTATGGTGAGATGTGGGTCTACAACATCCGGTAAGGGCAATTCACTCCTACTAGTGATTATTTTCGGGGATGAGATACCACTGATCAGAAGATTAGCGTTCTTTTTGGATCTTACATCTATGAGAATACAAAACATCTCCATGCATGAAATGGGACTATGTACTCTATGACATTTACCATATAGAATTTATTTTAATATACGAATTGCACTCTATGATTATCACGGTGATTTGTTTTAATTTATGTGTGCACTTTTTGTGATTATATCCCAGCTGGTCTGGAATTTTAGGTTGTTGCACCTTGAATTTCACAAGAAGTATTGTTTTGGGGAGAGTTTATTCCCACTGACCTTTCAGGTCAAGGAGGATATAATTGTTACTCCCCGTACATCTTACTAATCACTCACATTGATATAGTTGCTGAATTTATACAAGATATTGCCCAACAGGGCATATTTATAAAATATATATAATATGTCATAAATCTTACCAATGTATTTCCAGTTGGCAAGATAGATTTTAGGGCTTGAAAAGGCTGAAAAATTAAATTAATGTATCGTTTTAATTGTCTGACATAGGAAAAGTATGTTGCTTCAAATTTTACATGTATGGAGCAATGAATTTAATGAGTATGTTATACTTCAATATATTAAGGGTATAATGCATAAGGGATGACAATGTCATTTACAAAAATGGTTATGTCTATGATTAGAGTTGAGCGGACACCTGGATGTTCGGGTTCGGACCCGAACCCGGACTTTCAAAAAAAAGTTTGGGTTCGGAACCGAACCCGACCCGAACTTTGACCCGAACCCCATTGAAGTCAATGGGGACCCAGACTTTTGACTACAAAAATGTCTCTAAAAAACTAAGGGAAAGGGCTGGAGGGCTGCAAATGGCAGCAAAATGTCGGGAAGAGCATCGCAAGTAAAATAAAAATAAAAAATAAAATCATTTTGACCTAGGAGGACGAGGTCCAGAGCTTTTTTTCTCAGAAAATAGGTGCAAGTAAAATAAAAATAAAAAATAAAATCATTTTGACCTAGGAGGACGAGGTCCAGAGCTTTTTTTCTCAGAAAATAGGTGCAGGAACTCAACCATGACCCGTTCATATTTCACAAACAGTATAAGGGTCTTAAAGGGGCATTAAATACCAGGATTGCATTCCATACAGTGCAGAATTTAGGGGGTTGCATACAGAGTGCAGAGCTGTCACTTGTAAACACAGAAACCAGACTTCTGTGTTTACAAGTGATTGTGGTGAGCAGGCACCAAAGGGTCTGAGCCAGAGGTGGTGGAACTGAGTTCCCCCCAAGTTCCCCCTGAAAAAAAGCCATGACGAGGTCCATTTGTAGTAGGTGGTTGAGGTGGATGTGGCGGTGTAGGTGGAAGCAGCGGTGGAGGAGGAGGAGGAGGTAGCCAACACAGCAGGTTTTGGTTTTTAATTGATTTATTTTTTAAATTGGGGTAAACCCCAAAAGAGTGAGAAAGATCTAGGGTTGCTACCTCATCCCTTTAAACCTGAACACAGAGTAATTACACAGGTTCTGGGGCTAATTTAATGTTGATAAGGCACCAAGTGAGTTTAATTAGCAGCACCTTAATCAGCCAGAGAACCTGTGTAATTAATATGTTTTTGCTTTTAAAGGGATGAGATGGCAACCCTAGAAAGATCAGAAAAAAAACAATGGCTGGGGAAGGCCGGCCCGGTGTCTATTCTGCACAAGGTACGGACAAGTCCTCTGGGATCCATGCCTGGTTCATTTTAAGGAACGTGAGCTTGTCCACATTGGCTCTGGACAGGCGGCTGCGCTTGTCTGTGATAGCGCCCCCTGCTGTGCTAAATACACGTTCAGACAATACACTGGCCGCAGGGCAGGCCAGCACCTCCAAGGCGCAAAGGGCAAGCTCAGGCCATGTGCCCAAGTTGGAGACCCAGAAGTTTAAGGGGGCATAGCCCTCATTCAGTACGTGTAGGCGTGTGCACACATACTGCTCCACCATGTTGCTGAAATGCTGCCTTCTGCTAAAACGTTCCATATCAGCTGGTGGTGCTGTTTGTTGTGGCGTGCTGACAAAGCTTTTCCACATTTCGGCCATGCTAACCCTGCCTTCTGAGATGCTGGTGGTGCCCCTGCTGCGTTGGCGACCTCTTCCTCCTCCTCTGCCTTCTGCTTCCACTGTGCCCCCGCTGCCAGGTGGGAATTGCACCAGCAGCGCGTCTACCAGCATGCGCTTGTACTCGCGCATCTTGCGTTCACGCTCCAGTGAGGGAATTAAGGACGGTACATTGTCCTTGTAACGGGGATCCAGCAGCGTGGCCACCCAGTAATCAGCACCTGTTATAATGTGCGAAACACACCGGTCGTTGCGGAGACACTGCAGCATGTAATTGCTCATGTGTGCCAGGCTGCCCAGAGGCAACGAAAAGCTGTCCTCTGTGGGAGGTGTATCATCTGTGTCCTCTGTATCCCCCCAGCCACGCACCAGTGATGGTCATGAGCTGGTCTGGATGCCATCCTGCTGTGAACATGGTTCCTCCTTCTCCTCCATGTCTTCCTCCTCCTCATCCTCCACCGCGTCATCCTCCAGAACTGTGCCCTTGCTGGACAATTGTGTACCTGGCCGTTGTTGGTGCACGAACCCACCCTCTGAGCCACTTGTGAATGACTGCCCTGAAAGCCTTGGAAATTATCCAGATTCCTCCTCCTCCTCCTGTGCCACATCCAGGGCAGGACTTAGGGTGGTGGGGGCCCCTGGGCTTGAGTGTTGAAGGGGCCCCCTGGAGCCGAGAATTGGGGGGGGGTCGAAGATGTTGAGCGAGGGGGGGGGGATTATAGTTGTTGAGCGGGGGGGGCACATTAAAGCATTAAAGTTGTTGAGCAGGGGGGGGCGCAAATTGAAGTTGTTGAGCGGGGGGCGCATTAAATTTGTTGAGTGGGGGGGTGCCTCTCACCTGTGCACAGAATGTGTCGGCTCTCTTCCCTTAAGCAGACATCCACACACCGCTCCAGTTCCTCCTGGGGGGGGTTTTGCAGTTGTTGAGCGGGGGGGAGTGCCTCTCACCTGTGCCGACAGCCGGGGCCACAGACTGTCATTAGCCCGGCTGTCGGCTTTCTTCCTTTCAGCAGCCACAGTCCTCCACACACCGCTCCGGTTCCTTCTGCTTCCATGCTGCCTCCCCTTGCAGTGCGGGAAAATTAACCCTTTCGCGGGACTGCAGGAAGAAGCTGTCTGTGCGGGAAAGTCCCGCAGAATCCGTGGATGTTGGGAGGTATGCGCAGGGCCGCCCTCTGGACCCCTTTACATTACACAGCACCCTGCACCTCCGGACCCCTTTACATTACACAGCACCCTGCACCTCTGGACCCCTTTACATTACACAGCACCGCACCTCTGGACCCCTTTACATTACACAGCACCTTGAACCTCTGGACCCCTTTACATTACACAGCACCGCACCTCTGGACCCCTTTACATTACACAGCACCCTGCACTTCTGGACCCCTTTACATTACACAGCACCCTGCATCTCTGGACCGCTTTACATTACACAGCACCCTGAATCTCTGGACCCCTTTACATTACACAGCACCCTGAATCTCTAGATCCCTTTACATTACACAGCACTCTGCACCTCTGGACCCCTTTACATTACACAGCACCCTGAAATCTTTGGGTTTACACGTGTGTCCTGGAGTTTGTTGCAGTGTTGGGGTATACGCAGTTTTTCTGCATTTTATCCCCATTTTTAGCTGCAGTGCCACAGACTTCTATTAGCTTGTGTAATTTTACTGTGTTTTCTGAAAGCTCACCAAAGACGCAGTAAAGAGGACATTTAGTGCGCTTTCAGAAAATGTTTCAAAAATGTGTAACCCAATAGAAGTCTGCGGGACTGTAGTGAAAATTGAAGTAAATGCAGGAAAACTGTGTATACACCGATACTGCAACTGAACTGTAGCGCATCAGTGTGATCCCACTTCAGTGCTGGTTCATATATATGCGATGCAGGAATCAGTGCGATTCCTGCATTGCATGTTGCTTGTCGGCCGTTCACACTGTCCTTTGCAAACTGCTACGGGTGTCAATGTAAATTAATAAGGCTCCATTCACATCTAGGCGGACGAAATCGCGGCGTTTTGTCCCGCAAATTGCGGCGGCAAATAGCGGCGTTTTGTACCGCGATTTGCGGCGGCAAAACGCTGCGATTGTCCGCCTAGATGTTGCCCCTAGGATGTGCCCCTCTATGGAGATGGTTCCCGAACGCCGAAATCCGCCTGAAAAAAAGGTCCGGGACCTTTTTTCAGGCGGCAGGCGTACGGCGTTCGGCGTGGAGATGTGAACCATCTCCATAGAGGGCAATGTGTTTCCAGCCCTCTGGCGGCAGCGGCGTCACACTACAGGCGACAAAACGCCTAGGTGTGAATGGGGACTAACACCCCCAGATCGGTTGGCAGATCACAGTGAGAACTGTGAAATGGTGCAGGAATCGGATTGCATAGGTATAAACACCCATCCAATCCGATTCCAGCGCAGACCAAAAAAAGGTTTTGGTGCAAATGCGATTTCAGCCATACAGTTTGTATGTCTGAATTTGCATCGCACAGACATCGCATGTGATCAGGGGCGGACTGACAAATCATGGGGCCCCCGGGCAATAGAAGAATATGGGGCCCTTGGGCTTACAGATGGCCACCACGCCAGGAGGCAATGCAGAGGCGGGGCAGCTAAAATCGTGGGGTTTTTCACATCAAAAGCATGTCTGTTTCGGACATATCAGGGACAGATGTAAAAAAAACACAGATTTTTACATACTGTCCCTGGTTTTACTGAGCCTGGCAACCCTGATGGGGCCCCCTAGTGGCATGGGGCCCTCGGGCAGTGCCCGAGTGACTCAATGGTCAGTCCGCCCCTGCATGTGATATGCACAGCAATGCGGTGCGAATCACATGCAATGTCTATGATCATGCTAGTGAAAAGCCTGGCTAAAAGGGACATGATGTGGCCGCCTATCAGCATAGAGTTAAGGACATGCTCTGCTGGAGGACAACAGAGGAAAGAGGGGGAGTGAAGGATTTGGGGGAGAGAAGAGTCTGGACACAGTGACAGTGCTGATAACTCACTTTATGTTCCCAGGATGATCATGTCTCACACGAGTTCAGTCGGTGGCTCTTTAGCTGTCGGCTACTTGTTTAAGTGTTCCCGCCCATACGTTCCTTTCAGACACAGCTCAGCACGGGCTGCACGGAGCATGGAGGACACAGAGGGGAGGGAGGAGGCAGAGCTGATGCAGACTCTTCCATTCCTGTAGAGGGGGGGAGCTGTACTCACTGAGGTGTTAGAATTTAACAGAGAGTGAGGTGTACAGTAGTGTGTCAGTCTGCCTGAGCTCTCCCTACGCTCTCAGCATATCACATCGCCGCTGCACTACCAAGCCTGCTCTCACTGTTTCATACAGGGGAGGATGGGGGAGCCGCCTGACACCCCCCTAAATGTGTGGCACCTGGTGCGGTCCGCCCCTTAGTTAGTACACCTCTGATCAGCGGTGCTCCAAGTCCTCCTAACCTGGGGGGGATTTTACTATACTTGTCCCGCCCGCACTATTTCCTGGGGGGGATGCGTCCCCCCCGTTTCCTACGCCCATGCCAGCAAATACAGTATACAGTACAGACCAAAAGTTTGGACACACCTTCTCATTCAAAGAGTTTTCTTTATTTTCATGACTATGAAAATTGTAGATTCACACTGAAGGCATCAAAACTATGAATTAACACATGTGGAATTATACATAACAAAAAAGTGGGAAACAACTGAAAATATATTTCATATTCTAGGTTCTTCAAAGTAGCCACCTTTTGCAGCAGACACATCTCTAGAACTGTTAAGAGGAGACTGTGTGAATCAGGCCTTCATGGTAGAATATCTGCTAGGAAACCACTGCTAAAGAAAGGCAACAAGCAGAAGAGACTTGTTTGGGCTAAAGAACACAA
Organism: Rana temporaria; assembly: GCF_905171775.1. Classification (NCBI taxonomy): domain Eukaryota; kingdom Metazoa; phylum Chordata; class Amphibia; order Anura; family Ranidae; genus Rana; species Rana temporaria. The sequence goes on along the minus strand of NC_053495.1, from coordinate 57,337,751 downwards.
GGAATGGACATTAGACCAGTGGAAATCTGTGCTTTGGTCTGATGAGTCCAAATTTGAGATCTTTGGTTCCAACCCCCGTGTCTTTGTGCGACGCAGAAAAGGTGAACGGATGGACTCTACATGCCTGGTTCCCACCGTGAAGCATGGAGGAGGAGGTGTGATGGTGTGGGGGTGCTTTGCTGGTGACACTGTTGGGGATTTAATCAAAATTGAAGGCATACTGAACCAGCATGTCTACCACAGCATCTTGCAGCGGCATGCTATTCCATCCGGTTTGCGTTTAGTTGGACCATCATTTATTTTTCAACAGGACAATGACCCCAAACACACCTCCAGGCTGTGTAAGGGCTATTTGACCAAGAAGGAGAGTCATGGGGTGCTACGCCAGGTGACTACCTCTTGAAGCTCATCAAGAGAATGCCAAGAGTGTGCCAAGCAGTAATCAAAGCAAAAGGTGGTTACTTTGAAGAACCTAGAATATGAAATATATTTTCAGTTGTTTCACACTTTTTTGTTATGTATAATTCCACATGTGTTAATTCATAGTTTTGATGCCTTCAGTGTGAATCTACAATTTTCATAGTCATGAAAATAAAGAAAACTCTTTGAACGAGAAGGTGTGTCCAAACTTTTGGTCTGTACTGTATATATACAAAAGGGGGTAGCCATCTGGGGCCCTGGGTACCTCTGGGCCCTTTAATAAAAAAATAAAAAAAAATAAACATTTATAAAAAATACATAAAAAAAGAGAAGTTGCCATCTGGGGCCCTGGGGCCTCTGGGCCCCTCTGGGACTTTTATTAAAAAATAGAAAAATATAAACAAAAATAAAAAAATAAACATTTATAAAAATAAATAAAAATGGGGGGGGGGGGGTTGCCACATGGGGCCCTGTGCACCTCTGTAAAAAAAAAAAAAAAAAAAAAAAATATATATATATATATATATATATATATATATATATATATATATATATATATATAAAAAAAGAGGGTTGCCCTGGAGACCTCTGGGCCCTTTAATAATAATAACATATAATAAAAAAAATATATATATATATATATATATATATATATATATATATATATATATATATATATAAAATATATATAAATTTTTTTTTTTTTTAATAAAAAATAAATAAAAAAAGGGGGGTTGCCGTCCGGGGCCCGGGGGAACTTCGGACCCCTAAAAAAAAAAAAGGGGGGGTTGTCATCCAGGGGCCCTGGAGACCTCTGGGCCCTTTAATAATAATAATAATAGTAATAATAATATATATATAAAAAATATATAAAAAAAAAAAAAAATTTAATAAAAAAAAAAAAGGGGGGTTGCCGTCCGGGGCCCCCTATTGGGCGGGGCCCATGGGCTTGAGCCCAGTCGGGCCCATGGGCTTGAGCCCAGTCAAGCCCAATGGTAAGTCCGGCCCTGGCCACATCCTCTTCCATCATCGCCCGTAGCGTTTTTTCAAGGAGGCATAGAACTGGGATAGTCATGTTGGTGGAGTACTCGAAACAGCGCAACAAGGCACACAGGTCTCGCATGGAGGCCCAGTTATTGGTGGTGAAGTGGTTCTGTTCCGCAGAGCGACTCACGCGTGCGTGCTGCAGCTGAAACTCCACTATCGCCTGCTGCTGCTCACACAGTCTGGCCAGCATGTGCAAGGTGGAGTTCCACCTTGTGGGCACATCACATATGAGGCGGTGAGCGGGAAGGACGAAGTTACGCTGCAGCGCTGACAGGCGAGCAGCAGCAGCAGGGTGAGAACGCCGAAAGTGCGCACAGACGGCCCGCACTTTCTGCAGCTGCTGTGGCATATCGGGGTAAGTTTTCAGGAAACTCTGCACCACCAAATTCAGCACATGCGCCAGGCAAGGGATGTGTGTCAAACCGGCTAGGTCCAGAGCTGCTACGAGATTTCGCCCGTTAACGCACACCACCAGGCCCGGCTTGAGGCTCACTGACGCCAACCACTCATCGGTCTGTTGTTCCATGTCCTTCCACAACTCCTGCGCGGCAGTGTTGCCAACCGTACGTATATTTACGGACAGCCCGTAAATTTAACCCCTTTTCGGGCTGTCCGTTAAAGTCCGCTATGGGCATCGGGTGCCCGTAAAAAAGATGGCCGCGAGCCGACCATACAACTGCGCATGCGCCGTTCCGAAGTCGGCCGGGCTCGGGAAAGCTCGTAAGCGTTCGGCCGGGCGGCGAATGCGCAGCAAAGTAATAGCGCCGCTCTGCGCCATTTTTGAATAGATCGCGGTCGGCACTCGGGACATTCGCAGCACCTGGTGAAGACAGTGCAGTGGAGCGGGCGAGGGCTGGCAGCGGCAACATCCACGAGTGAGAGGGAGTCGGGGACAACACAGACCTGGCCTGTCAGACCCCCTGGACAGACACACAAGTCCCTGATATGTGCCACTGGCCAGCACTGTGCACACCCTGCCCTGGCTGCAGCCCAGTGGCCCCTGGTGAGTAAAAAATGAAAATGTGCAAAGTGTGTAGCATAAAGAAGCTCATTGATATCAGATATGGCTTTCTCTACATCCCCCTTCTATCCACCTGGTTCCATCCCTCTACCTTGCTCCATCCTCCCTCCACCTGGATGACCCCTCTCCTGTCCACCTGGCTATAGCCTCCCTCCACCTGGCTACACCTCCTCTCTTGTCCACCTGACTCCATTCCTCAACCTGGCTGAACCCCCTCTCCTGTCCACCTGGCTGCACCCCCTCTCCCATCCATCTGGCTCCATCCTCCCCCAACCTGGCTGCACACCCTCCTGTCCACCTGGCTGCACCCCCTCTCCCATCCACCTGGCTCCATCCTAGCCCCCACCTGGTTGCACCCCCTCCTGTCCACCTGGCTGCACCCACTCTCCCATCCACCTGGCTCCATCCTCCCCCCACCTGGCTGCACCCCATCCTGTCCACCTGGCTGCACCCCTCTCCCATCCACCTGGCTCCATCCTCCCCCAACCTGGCTGCACCCCCTCCTGTCCACCTGGCTGCACCCCCTCTCCCATCCACCTGGCTTCATCCTCCCCCAACCTGGCTGCACCCCCTCCTGTCCACCTGGCTGCACCCCCTCTCCCATCCATCTGGCTCCATCCTCCCCCAACCTGGCTGCACCCACTCCATTCCTCAACCTGGCTGAACCCCCTATCCTGTCCACCTGGCTGCACCCCCTCCTGTCCACCTGACTCCATCCTCCCCCCATCTGGCTGCAGCCCCTCCTGTCCACCTGGCTGCACCCCCTCTCCCATCCATCTGGCTCCATCCTCCCCCAACCTGGCTGCACCCCCTCCTGTCCACCTGGCTGCACCCCCTCTCCTGTCCACCTGGCTCCATCCTCCCCCAACCTGGCTACACCTCCTCTCTTGTCCACCTGACTCCATTCCTCAACCTGGCTGAACCCCCTCTCCTGTCCACCTGGCTGCACCCCCTCCTGTCCACCTGACTCCATCCTTCCCCCATCTGGCTGCACCCCCTCCTGTCCACCTGGCTGCACCCCCTCTCCCATCTACCTGGCTCCATCCTCCCCCCACCTGGCTGCACCCCCTCCTGTCCACCTGACTCCATCCTCCCCCCATCTGGCTGTACCCCCTCTCCCATCCACCTGGCTCCATCCTAGCCCCCACCTGGTTGCACCCCCTCCTGTCCACCTGGCAGCACCCCCTCTCCCATCCACCTGGCTCCATCCTCCCCCCACCTGGCTGCACCCCATCCTGTCCACCTGGCTGCACCCCCTCTCCCATCCACCTGGCTCCATCCTCCCCCAACCTGGCTGCACCCCCTCCTGTCCACCTGGCTGCACCCCCTCTCCCATCCACCTGGCTCCATCCTCCCCCAACCTGGCTGCACCCCTCCTGTCCACCTGGCTGCACCCCCTCTCCCATCCACCTGGCTCCATCCACCTGGCTCCATCCTCCCCCCACCTGGCTGCACCCCCTCCTGTCCACCTGGCTGCACCCCCCTCTCCGGTCCACCTGGCTCCATCTCCTTACCTGGCTGACCACCCCCCTCTCCCGTCCACCTGGCTCCATCCTCCCTCCAACTTGCTGCCCTCCTGTCCACCTGGCTCCATCCCTCCACCAGGAGTTCTGGTGCTAAAATGATTGAATTAATGTTGATTTTTTTTTTTTTTTTTTTAAAGGGGGGGGGGGGGCGCAAGTAGCTGGTCTCTCCTAGGGTGAAAAATAGTCTTGCACCAGCCCTGCTTGCCGTTCTAGTTTAGTGTCTTAATTTAGTGACTAAATACTATCAGTGTATAAATAATAATGGTGGATAATTACATTAAATGTTCATTGTTCAATGATAAAATAATCAACTCTCACTAACATGACCAAATGATATAAGTAAATATATATTATTATTGTATACAATTTCTGTCTATCTATATCCGGTATCCTGTTCACCTCCTGTACCATGTCTGCAGTCTGTGACCACCTCCTGTACCCTATCTGCAGTCTGTGACCACCTCCTGTACCCTGTCTGCAGTCTGTGACCACCTCCTGTACCATGTCTGCAGTCTGTGACCACCTCCTGTACCATGTCTGCAGTCTGTGACCACCTCCTGTACCATGTCTGCAGTCTGTGACCACCTCCTGTACCATGTCTGCAGTCTGTGACCACCTCCTGTACCATGTCTGCAGTCTGTGACCACCTCCTGTACCATGTCTGCAGTCTGTGACCACCTCCTGTACCATGTCTGCAGTCTGTGACCACCTCCTGTACCATGTCTGCAGTCTCTGAGGGGGAGCCAGTAGAGGAGTCAAGATTGGGAGCGCCGCCAGATTGGGGATCACAAGAGAAGTCAGATGTGTGTGGACTGTGTAGCGGAAACTATCGGATAAAGCCAGAGTCGCCAAGCTCGAGTTGCCTGAGCCCTGCACGGTGCACCTGAGAGGAGGTCAGTCTGAGGAGGGGTCACTGTTGTAAGGGTGGGGGGGGGGGAGTGAACACAATAATGTAAGGGGGCACTGAAATAAAGGTTAACCCTTATATCAGTAACCCTCCTAACCTTAGTGTATTCACTCTGCGAAAGGTAATCTCTGGTAACCAGAGTCCCGTCCCCCCCTCATTAGAGTTCCCAATGTTCCCCTTTACATCAGAGTCTGCAGGATTTCCTCTTATAGTGCAAGGGAGAACTCTGCGGACCCTGATGTAAGTTGGAACTCTGATGTAAATGGGAGCGCAGAGCCCCTCCTTACATCAGAGTTTCCCCTTAGATCGTGATCTGTGGCATCGTCCTTTACATCAAGGTTCGCAGAGTTCTCCCTTGCACTGTAATGGGCAACGCTGTGCTGGCTGTTATATTAACATGACCTTCATGTAAATAGAGAAATTCATTTTTTGACTTTTGTTTAACTTAAACACATTGCTAATAGCACTAGCAACATGTTTATAGTTTAAATACTAAAGGTTGCACAGTTTAGCACCGAAAACAGCCATTTTAGGTGCTTTTTTGAAGTGCCAGTAAAAAATAAGTGTTGTTCGTAATTTTTGGGCATCTTGCCAGTAAATTTCGCTTGGGGGGGTTGGCAACACTGGTGCAATAGCACTTTGCAATGTGCAAAGTCTATTGGTCTTTCTTTAGTAAATCAACCCCAATGTATTATCAGTATCAGGCTAGTATTTGATAGTACAATAAATATCAGAAATCTATAGACATTCTCAAAGAGGCTGATTTACTAAAGGCAAACAGGTTGTATACTTTGCAAGGGAAATTGTACTTTGCCCATGAATTTGCTCTAGATCTTAGTGAATGAGGTATAGCTCTGGTGACTCCCATCATCCAATCTTGTGCAAACAAAAAAGCAGAATCCACCACATTCACTAAGCTCTGGGGAAAGTGCTGCTTCCCTTGCAAAGTGCACCTTTTATTTGCCTTTAGTAACTCAACCCCATAGTAAATACAACAAATTATGATGGCAACTATAGACCTTTCTTATATAAGTGTGCACAGTAGGGGTGGCTGGTGCTCAATTCTCTTTGGGGGGGCCCAAGGCCCCCCTGCCAGCCAGCCACCCCCCTTAGCCAGCCAGCCAAATGTCCTATCCTGGCGATCGCTTGATCGGCGCTTCCCCCCACGTCACTCAATCGCTGCATTGCTCGCCCATCGCCCACCAGGCCCCCCTTACCCCATCCAAGTTGCGGCTTCCCTGCCCTGCGTCTCTTCCTGAGTCCCAGCGGCCGCTTCTCCTCCTGGCCAATCAGGACTTAGGACTCGTGACCAATCAGGTCTTAGGACTCTCGGCCAATCAGCTTCCCGATTGGCCAGGAGGAATAACAGGAAGACATTAGCAACAACTGGTGGGCTCACCATTTTTTAAGCCAATAGAGCACTTGCCCGTGCGGCCAACAATATGTTGGTCGCACCATTCGGAAATTTTCCGTCAGAGTTGCAGAGCATATAGCTCTCATTCTGGCTGGTGATACTCACCATACGGTACCAAGGCATTATAGGATGCACCATGCCAAGAACCCTACCAGTACACAGTTTCTCATCATAAATCAATTCGTCCCCCCATGGAGAGGTAGCCCAAAAACCCGTGGGGTGTCCCAACTTGAGACCTTTTGGATTTATGAATTGGGTACACACACGCCATCAGGTCTCAATGTAGAGTGGGATATCAATTCCTTTATTAATAAATCCTAGGAATAATAGGGTGACCTATTTTTTATTCTTATTTATTACTCATATTATTTACTGGGTCTATTTTCATGTTTATCTGGTTTTATATCCATCTTAAATTTATACTTATTTTTAATTTATTTTTAAGATGCAATATCTATTCCTTTTCTTTCATTTGCATGTGGTTCATATGTTTCAAATTGTCTCTCTTGTGTATATATATATATATTACATATCACTGTATGACCCGCTTTGATGCTAACGTCATGGGGGTTCGTCCAAGGAGCAGTCACTTTCTGGACCCAATATAAGTTTTTATATATACACGTGTTTATAGATACACTTGGACCCAATATAAGTTTTTATATATACACGTGTTTTTTAATTAGGCACACAACTTTTAATGTTTTAGTAAAAAATAAATTATAAAAAATGTTTTTCCCCTTCAAGTTTCTCCCCTTCCTTGGGGGGTACAAAAACGGAGATTCTTAATATTGTGGTATACTTGCATTTGAATTAATGCAGTATTATCCCACATTCATTTGATCTCTTCGTTCTATGTGTTTTCTTAATACACTAGAGTTAAATTAGATATGTTCCAAATTTTTTTATACTATGTCATCAATGTGTTTAAAATTAACATAATCTATAGATATTTACCACCCTTCAATAAATATCACATTTTGGACCTATTAGTCCCTTCAGGTGGTTAATTTCCTGTCCCCTTTCCTTTCCCTGTTTATCGTTTTCAGCTCACAGCGTCCAGGCTATGAGCCACATCCGGTCTAACCACCTTGGAACGCAGCGGGCGCACACACGTGCACACGCACGCATACGCACCCGGGCAGGACGGGGGATCTTCAGATGCACGCCCACCATACGCGTCACTCTATTGAGACACTCTATTGAGACACGCTATGGGGGACGTACGAGCCGGCCGGCGCGTCTAATGATGCTTGTTTATGCATCTGTCCCAGCGCGGTCATGTGACAACCCTGCTGGTTCACACATGCGCCGTTCAGCTGACACCCGTTCAGCCACGGCGCTGAACAATGACGTCGAGCCATATTATTGGTCCACAGAGCCTGCTCAGAGTGCATGTGATTAGTCACGTGACCTCAGCATGTTAGATGGCTGTGGATCGTTTTATGCCATACAGGCAAGGTTAGTGTTTTTAAAATAAATAAAAAATAATACCTGTAAGGGATTTTGCCATTTTATAAAGACTTGCTGTATAGCTTCCATAGGTCAACATTTATACACAGGCCCATTAGGTTACATCAGGGTGACCCGGAAGTGTACTCTCATTGGGCGATCCCCTAGGGGGGGTGTCCCCAAGGGGGTCATATCCTATATTTAAAGCATGGTGGTAACAGTGGAGTCTTACCCCAGACGATGCTAGTTGTAGCGAAATGCGTCAGGACTCTACTGCTGCCATGCACATTACAACATTGATGTCCTTTCTTATCTACTAAACTGTAAGTGTTTTTAACCGGTATTAAACTTCCCCGTTTGTACGGAATTACACTATGTGCCTTTTATTTTCCTCCACATACCCTGGGCATGTTCTTCTATTTCCATGAGTCATCTCCCAGCTGATGTTACCTTCTCCACCTGTTAACAAGCGAAGACTTCATTGTTTCTTGCTGATCGTATATTTTGGTGTGTGCCGGTACATCCTCCCATCTACATTTTCACAGCTTTGCTGACCCTTTGGGCATATGCTCACTTGGGTCCATCGCATCTGGTAAGCCTCCCCTTCTGGTGGCGGGTGTTATCACTATAAATTTAGTCCATTTAGAATCACCGTGGGTCTCGATCACTGCAATTGGAATTGACCTTTCAACCATCCAGTTCACGTTCATCCATATGGACTTATTTTTTCACTTAGTCTAATTGACATTCAGACACAGATATCAGTGTCTCTGTTATATCATTCACCATTTTTTTAGTTATTTGGTTTATGAGCAACCTATGGACTTGCATATTTTTGTTTATATTTATTTGTGTGCCATATAGACATTAGTGTCTTCTTATCATTTACTTCTTAGCGCTACATTTTTTGTATTTTGTTTTTTTGCTTTCCTTTTTCACTGAATTGTATGTAGCTGCTTGTTATCACGATAGCGCAGATTTATTTTTGTTTTTTTAATAGAGCCTTAGGCCCTTAGGTACACACGGCCGGGAAAAAAACTTCAGTTTACTTGATGGGATTCCTGGCAAGCTTGTCTTGCAAAGCCGTGCATACAGACGCCCATTCAAAAGAACCGCCATTATTTTGAATGGCAAGAACGCCGTGATGTCATCGACTACAACGAGCCAGTGCTTGTCACATTCAATACCGTTGCCGCCATCTTGCTACACCCCACACTAAACTTGTATGCTACCGCGCATGCGTCAAACTCTTATCGAGCATGCACGGGTTTACCTGGGACAGGTAAGCATACAGACGACAGAGAGCAGGGTTCTCTATTTTCCCGTTGGGATTCTCGGCTGTTTTCCTGATGGGAAAACTACTAGGGAGCACACACACGACTGGGATTCCCGGCCAAATGCTCTCCTGGCCGTGTACAAGGCTTCAGGCTCTAATCATGTGCTTCTAAAAAAAAAAAAAACATTGGAATCCATGCGGATAAGTGGGGAGGCCGCCGTAGTGCACAGTTAATTGACTTATGAATTCACATTCTTGCATAATCCAAACCATGATTGTTTGTTTTCATCAGCCTTGTGAAAATGCTATCTGCTTGGTTGTCATACTGACCCTACTTAGCAAGCCTGATCTGCAGTAGTGGTGTGATGTATGATGCATGGCACCACAGTCATCTATCTGACAGACAGTGGCCCGGATTCACAAAGGATTTACGACGGCGTATCTCCAGATACGCCGTCGTAAGTCCGAATGTAGGCGTCGTATCTCTGCGCCTGATTCAAAGAATCAGATATGCCTCACTGTTGCCAAGATACTCTCCTACACCGTCGTATCTTGGGGTGCATATTTACGTTGGCCGCTAGGGGCGCTTCCGTATATTTCCGCGTCTAATATGCGAATGAGCTAGATACGCCGATTCACGAACGTACTTGCGCCCGGCGTATTAAAATAAGCTGTTTACGTAAGGCATACGACCGGCGTAACTTTACCCCTCATAAAGCAGGGGTAAGTCATGTTAAGGTATGGACGTCGGAAACGTCGGAACAGCGTCGTATTTTACGTTGTTTGCGTAAGTCGTATGAGGATGGGCGTAGGTTACATTCACGTCGACTAAGCATTGAGCCGGCGTAATTTAGGGAGAAAATTCGACGTGATACTGAGCATGCGCGCGCGAGTGCCGTTCGTTAGGCACGTCATTTACGTGGGGTCACGATTCATTTCCAGTGCTAGGGTGACCACATTTCCAAACTGCCATTCAGGGACACCCCCCTCCTTCACAAAAATTTGCCAATTTTAAAGTTTTTCAGGAGCAGTGATTCTAATTATGCTTAGAGTGCAACAATAACAATGAACAATTCCTCTAAATATAGTGCCTGGGGGGGTCCCCTTAGTCTGCCTGTAAAGTGGGGCATGTGTACCATGTATAGAACATGCTGCAGCAAAAATGAAATTTGTAAAGAAAAAAAAGAGTAAAATCACATATTAATTTTCTCACGGTTGCAATTGCTGGCATCCGGCTATTGGAAAAAAAAACCCTAGTGCCGCCCCCCCAGCCCATACCAACACCCACGGACTCTACCCCCCACCCCAAAGCATCACGTCCCCATCTTACCCTGGCTGGTGGTTGTGGTGGCATACAGGCAGGGGGGTTATCAGAATCTGGAAGCCCCCAAGGGAGCCAAAGGGTCTGGTATGAACTAGGGGAGGGGGACCCCACGCCATGTTTTTTTTTCTACTTTTTTTTTTACTGCCAGCTTTATTTTTTATTTAGCTGTCAGCGGAAAAGCCCATTGACAGCTGAAGACTCATCGGTTGTTAGAGACGATGGCCTCCCAGCCCCGCTCTCATCGGGTGGCTGTGTCAGTTTCATTTCGGGACACTGTATTGTCCTGGAATGAAGGTGCCTGGGACCCGGGACAGAACTGCAAAATGCGGGACTGTCCCGGGCAATCCGGGACACGTGGTCATCCGAGCTGTGTCTCACCAAGCACGAGACGTCTTTCCCCACACAGATAGTTTAGTCTCAAGGGAGAAGCCAAATCTCTGGGTAGGCTGGGAATTTTATGAGACTCAGAATAACGAGTAGTTTTTATTTTCCCTAAAAAGTTGATAAAGGTTGCCGATATCTGTATGCAAACAGGCATGAGTGCCTATAAAAAGAAAATAAATGTAGCGCCAAAACTATAAAATGTGAAAAAAGTAACCACGAAAGTGGTGTTGAGGATGTGACCTCTATAATGAGAGTTGTGTTTAGGAAAACCAACTCTGTGAAACAATCTTACACATATATCAGAGCTAGATTAACTCTGAGTGCTAATGTTACACCTATGCGGCATAAAAAACATACGAAAGAAAATTCTTAAGTGATAAGTGATTATAAGTGCAGATGAACACAAATACGAAAGTTCTGAAAAGAAGGAAGGGGGAAGGGGGAACTTCCAAAACTTCCACAAAGTTGACTGTTCGTCACTTCAGCTGGAAACACTTCTTCCACATCAATGGAGAATCCTTTCCCTCAGAAAATGCACATCTTCAATTCCTTGGCATGTATAAAAATTAAGGTACTCTTACCAGCTTAAGTTGACCCACAGCTCACCGTATGGTGGGTAGGTCCTCAGGGCTTATGTATGCTGGCCGTCCTCCAGTTGCACCAATGGGTGGATGGATATCCCAATTCCGATATTCCGGATGGATCCCAGGAGAAAAGTTGGTAGCAGCAGCCACAGGAACGTCACATGGGATGATGCAGGGGGAGAACTCCCAATTTCATAAGTGATATGAGAAAAGAGGGAGAAAACACCTCCTCATAGTGTAGAGATTTATTTAAAATTCTCAATCAAAAAAGTTTTTGACATAAACAAGGAGATAGTCCAAATCTCATAAAATTAGTACACAGCAAAGGAATTGTCCAAAATAAAAAATGGTAAAATGAAAAAAGACTCAAACGGTAGAGACAATCGTTCACCACGGCACATCAAAGAAGGAAATCCACAGCAGGTAGATAACATAAACTGACACAATATTAGTGGTATGGATCAAGCTTCTAACCGACCGGTTTCGTCTCACAGACATCAACAGGGTTATAGAGCTGATCCATACCTCCGCCTGCACCTATATATAACCATATAGTTAACTCACCTGTGATCTACACCTGATAATCCACTCCCCTCGGGCGTGCGTCTCACCCACTGCTACTTCCTCTTCCTGCGTTTCAACCACCGGAGATGAGACAACGTGGGCGCGGCTGAGGGTACCAATCGCAGTGCTGCAAAATGTGACGTCATCTCCTCCCGTCCCACATGACAGCCTCTGTCCAATGTGAGGATGCGGGACACGGGGAATGCTCCACCCTCACCTAACGGCGAATCCGCATCACAGACTCAACATCCATGAAACGAATAACTGAGGGGGTAGGCGGTGATGTGCGCATAGTCACTTAGCCACAACGATATATGTGTCAGCTAACGTCGGGCGTGGTGACGTATGCGTTCCATCTCATGCGTCCCAAGGGAGTCATTGATGAATAAGAGGCATGAGCTAAAGTTATAAGCCTCTGTGGTGAGAATGGATCCTAAGCAGTAAATATAATGCATTAGGTCCCCGGGGTGGTGTATCGAGATTGATCACAGGTAGTATGCATCCCCAGTAGGCCAATTGGTGCAGGCAAACATACCTATAATAAATGTGTGATGATACAAACATTCACTATATATACAAAAATTGAAAAATACAAAAAGGAGATATTAATTTATACCAATAAATAACCTAGAGTGGAGATTCATGATTGGTTTATAAATGAATTTACATCCCACTCCACGTTAAGCCCGTGGGGCGTATAACATTTAAGCTGGTATATCCAATATACTTCCAACTTAGATACACCCCTCGTGCCTGGTTCACCCCTCCAATGAGGTACAAAGTGATCTATAATTTGGAACAAAGTTCCCTCGACCTTCTTATTGTGGTGTTCCAAGTAGTGTCTTGGTACAGTGTGTTTGGGATACCCTGCCAAAATCTTGGCAATATGTTCACCTGCCCTTGTGGAAAAGTTCCGTATGGTACGCCCCACGTACTGTTTTCCACAAGGGCAGGTGAGAAGGTAGACAACATACCGAGTGGCACATGTTGAAAATTGCTTAATGGGGAATTCAACCCCGGTGGCCGTGGATCTAAATTTAATAGATTTCTTCTTGGTAATGTTGTACGTGCACACCTTACACCTCCTGCATGGATGATACCCCTTAGAAAGAGGGAAAAATTTGGGTTTGACTGGGGGGTCTGGGACATTTGGTGCGATTTGATTCCTCATTGACATTGCCCCTCGATATATTACCGATGCACTATTTGGTAAGGTAGGTCCTAAGGTGGGATCACTCGTTAGTATATTCCAATGTTTTTGGATAATTGACCTAATCTGCTTATATTGCATAGAAAATGTGGTGAAAAAAGAGTTCTTAAACCTACTATCCTGTACCGTTTTGACTTTCTCCCGTGTCAAGGTGGCCCTATCGATCATTGAAATTCTTTCAATTTCATCCTGGATAAGATTCTCAGAGTATCCCTTATCAACAAAACGATTCTTGAGGATCTTTGCTTGTTCTTTAAAGTCTGCCACATTAGAACAATTCCGTCTAATTCGCAGAATCTGACTACGTGGGACAGACTTCAACCAGGAGGGATGATGACAGCTGTCAACCGGGATAAACCCGTTGCGGTCAGTTTGTTTAAAGTGGGTTTTTGTTTGTAAACTATTATTTTGTACAAAAATTTCCAGATCCAAAAAGTTTATTTTAGAGGTACTGGCCTCATATGTTAAATTGATTCCAACTTGATTGTCATTAAGATGATTCATGAAGGACTCCAAAGACCCATGGTCACCACGCCATAGGAGGAGGATGTCATCTATGTACCGCGCCCAGAGAATTATCTCTGGTCGGGCGGCAGCATAGACGACATCCTCCTCCCATTTGGCCATAAAAATGTTTGCGAGACTGGGGGCAAACTTAGCCCCCATCGCAACTCCCTTATGTTGTAAGTAGAAATCCCCCGCATGCCAAAAATAATTATGCGTAGTTGCAAACCTGAGGAGATCCATTACAAACAATCTTTGCAGAATAGGGAGATCTGATGACCTATTGAGAAAACATTCTACTGCTTGGAAGCCTAAGTGATGGGCTATACTGGTGTAAAGTGAGGCCACATCAGCTGTGACAAGAATAATGTCATTGGTGTATGTCACTTCCTCAAGTTTGGCAATAGTGTGCCTGGTGTCCTTGAGGTAGGAAGGAATGTTTTTCACTATGGGTTGGAGGTGGAAATCAATGTATTTCCCCAATCTGGAAGTGACAGAGTTAATGCCACTGATGATTGGTCTTCCTGGGGGACATGTGCTATGTTTATGAATTTTTGGCAGGTAGTATATAACGGGGATACGTGGCACCTTGGGTACCAAGAAGCATCGTTCCTTGTTATTAAGGATGCCTCTCTGTGTACCCTTCTCCACTAATTTCTTTAAGGAGTGGGTGTAACTACTAGTGGGGTTAGATGGTAACTTGATATAGGTCACATCATCCTCTAGTAGTCTTGACATCTCTGAGTTATAAGCAGACTTGTCAAGAACTACTATCCCCCCACCCTTGTCAGCAGGACGTATGACGAGATCCTTTCTCTCACATAGGGATTTCAAGCCATTCTTAATATTGGGATCAGAATAAAACCTTTTTAAAGGCAATTCTTCTAGATCCTTCACAACCAAGTCTCTGAAGACTTTAATACTCGGTGCCAAAGGGCAGGGAGGATTAAAAAGGGAAGGGTTTGAAAGGCCTGTATGTCTAACACCCGTTGTGACATCTGCTATATTTGGTCTGGTTGGATTGGAGATGAAGTATCTTTGGATACTCAATTTTCTCGTAAATTTTTGTACATCTATGAAGGTCTGGAATTTGTTAAGTCCTTTCGGAGGAACAAACTTCAGACCCTTATCTAGAACTCGTCTTTCAGCATCATTAAAGGTAGAGGTGCTTAAATTAAACACCCCAGTGCCTGTTATACTCTCGGCCTTTTTCTTCCGGGCGCGCCGCCCCCCTCTCGACCCCCGTTTGGTTCTCCTCCTTTGGGGTAGTTGCCCTGTCCCTTGTGAAAATCCCCCGATTGGGTTTGATTAGGTTGAACCTGGTTATAATTGTAGGGTGGTCTGTCGAAATAGTCTTCCTCTCTTTCTAGATATCCATAATAGGGGTCATAATGTCTGGGTGGATAGTCCTTCCTAGGTGTATATGGTCCACCCCCACCCCTACCCGGTGTTCCATATCCCCTAGGAGGGTGGTAGTAGGATTCATTCCTTCTCCGAGGTGAATAGTCATTGGTATGATGTTCTCGGGATGGGTCTCTTGAACGGTGTGAACCCCTTCTCGGGCCTTTACCTTTCCCCTTAGTCCTTGGGGGAGGGCCCCCTTGGGACTGATTAGGGGTTCGAGGACCAGGATAATAACCATAACCAATATCTCTATTGGGGGGACCTGATGTTGGTATGGACTGGGAGAATGTAAGGACTTTGGCCTCATTCGTAGATGGTTGGGAAACATCCATTTCCACACTAGAGGGGCCAGTACCCACCCCAGTATTCTCCTTATTCTGCCAACTAAAAATCGAATGAGATCTATAATCAGCAGAATCTCTCGTGTATTTTTTCTGTTTTTTATGTTTCTGTTCCCGCTCCTCTTTCTCCAGATGAATTTTCAAGCTGGCAGATAAGGTGATGTATTCCGTGGAGGATTTAAAAGGAATAAGTTTCTCCTTAATTTCTTTAATTTCTCTATCTAAGTTGGACAGTCGAGTCTTTTTCCTATCGATTAAAAAATTTAAAAGGGATACACCCTTAAGGTTAAAAAACTGGTACCAGGACTCAAGATCGGGATCTCCCTGTTGGGGGTGTACATCCCATCTTAACCCTCTGGGGACCATGTTCTCCTTGACGTATTGTTCCAAAAACGCCATGTCCCATTGGAGATGTAGTTCTGAGGTCATTATGTTCTTAAGTCTCATAAAGAGACCACCCGTTTCCGAGTCTGTTTTCAGAACAGTGAATACACCTTCAGTGTTAAGAGTGCGACTAGTGCGATAGTCAAACACATCCATTATTGTATGGCAGCAATATATGAAATCCAAGTGCAAATAGTATATATAAAAGAATATATTGCGCTAAACAAATCTATGTGTGTATATAGTGTAAATAGGCGGCCAACATACCAGTGGATAAGTGCAAGCAGAAAAAAGAAAATAAATGTAGCGCCAAAACTATAAAATGTGAAAAAAGTAACCACGAAAGTGGTGTTGAGGATGTGACCTCTATAATGAGAGTTGTGTTTAGGAAAACCAACTCTGTGAAACAATCTTACACATATATCAGAGCTAGATTAACTCTGAGTGCTAATGTTACACCTATGCGGCATAAAAAACATACGAAAGAAAATTCTTAAGTGATAAGTGATTATAAGTGCAGATGAACACAAATACGAAAGTTCTGAAAAGAAGGAAGGGGGAAGGGGGAACTTCCAAAACTTCCACAAAGTTGACTGTTCGTCACTTCAGCTGGAAACACTTCTTCCACATCAATGGAGAATCCTTTCCCTCAGAAAATGCACATCTTCAATTCCTTGGCATGTATAAAAATTAAGGTACTCTTACCAGCTTAAGTTGACCCACAGCTCACCGTATGGTGGGTAGGTCCTCAGGGCTTATGTATGCTGGCCGTCCTCCAGTTGCACCAATGGGTGGATGGATATCCCAATTCCGATATTCCGGATGGATCCCAGGAGAAAAGTTGGTAGCAGCAGCCACAGGAACGTCACATGGGATGATGCAGGGGGAGAACTCCCAATTTCATAAGTGATATGAGAAAAGAGGGAGAAAACACCTCCTCATAGTGTAGAGATTTATTTAAAATTCTCAATCAAAAAAGTTTTTGACATAAACAAGGAGATAGTCCAAATCTCATAAAATTAGTACACAGCAAAGGAATTGTCCAAAATAAAAAATGGTAAAATGAAAAAAGACTCAAACGGTAGAGACAATCGTTCACCACGGCACATCAAAGAAGGAAATCCACAGCAGGTAGATAACATAAACTGACACAATATTAGTGGTATGGATCAAGCTTCTAACCGACCGGTTTCGTCTCACCACCCCGGGGACCTAATGCATTATATTTACTGCTTAGGATCCATTCTCACCACAGAGGCTTATAACTTTAGCTTATGCCTCTTATTCATCAATGACTCCCTTGGGACGCATGAGATGGAACGCATACGTCACCACGCCCGACGTTAGCTGACACATATATCGTTGTGGCTAAGTGACTATGCGCACATCACCGCCTACCCCCTCAGTTATTCGTTTCATGGATGTTGAGTCTGTGATGCGGATTCGCCGTTAGGTGAGGGTGGAGCATTCCCCGTGTCCCGCATCCTCACATTGGACAGAGGCTGTCATGTGGGACGGGAGGAGATGACGTCACATTTTGCAGCACTGCGATTGGTACCCTCAGCCGCGCCCACGTTGTCTCATCTCCGGTGGTTGAAACGCAGGAAGAGGAAGTAGCAGTGGGTGAGACGCACGCCCGAGGGGAGTGGATTATCAGGTGTAGATCACAGGTGAGTTAACTATATGGTTATATATAGGTGCAGGCGGAGGTATGGATCAGCTCTATAACCCTGTTGATGTCTGTGAGACGAAACCGGTCGGTTAGAAGCTTGATCCATACCACTAATATTGTGTCAGTTTATGTTATCTACCTGCTGTGGATTTCCTTCTTTGATGTGCCGTGGTGAACGATTGTCTCTACCGTTTGAGTCTTTTTTCATTTTACCATTTTTTATTTTGGACAATTCCTTTGCTGTGTACTAATTTTATGAGATTTGGACTATCTCCTTGTTTATGTCAAAAACTTTTTTGATTGAGAATTTTAAATAAATCTCTACACTATGAGGAGGTGTTTTCTCCCTCTTTTCTCATATCACTTATGAAATTGGGAGTTCTCCCCCTGCATCATCCCATGTGACGTTCCTGTGGCTGCTGCTACCAACTTTTCTCCTGGGATCCATCCGGAATATCGGAATTGGGATATCCATCCACCCATTGGTGCAACTGGAGGACGGCCAGCATACATAAGCCCTGAGGACCTACCCACCATACGGTGAGCTGTGGGTCAACTTAAGCTGGTAAGAGTACCTTAATTTTTATACATGCCAAGGAATTGAAGATGTGCATTTTCTGAGGGAAAGGATTCTCCATTGATGTGGAAGAAGTGTTTCCAGCTGAAGTGACGAACAGTCAACTTTGTGGAAGTTTTGGAAGTTCCCCCTTCCCCCTTCCTTCTTTTCAGAACTTTCGTATTTGTGTTCATCTGCACTTATAATCACTTATCACTTAAGAATTTTCTTTCGTATGTTTTTTATGCCGCATAGGTGTAACATTAGCACTCAGAGTTAATCTAGCTCTGATATATGTGTAAGATTGTCTCACAGAGTTGGTTTTCCTAAACACAACTCTCATTATAGAGGTCACATCCTCAACACCACTTTCGTGGTTACTTTTTTCACATTTTATAGTTTTGGCGCTACATTTATTTTCTTTTTTCTGCTTGCACTTATCCACTGGTATGTTGGCCGCCTATTTACACTATATACACACATAGATTTGTTTAGCGCAATATATTCTTTTATATATACTATTTGCACTTGGATTTCATATATTGCTGCCATACAATAATGGATGTGTTTGACTATCGCACTAGTCGCACTCTTAACACTGAAGGTGTATTCACTGTTCTGAAAACAGACTCGGAAACGGGTGGTCTCTTTATGAGACTTAAGAACATAATGACCTCAGAACTACATCTCCAATGGGACATGGCGTTTTTGGAACAATACGTCAAGGAGAACATGGTCCCCAGAGGGTTAAGATGGGATGTACACCCCCAACAGGGAGATCCCGATCTTGAGTCCTGGTACCAGTTTTTTAACCTTAAGGGTGTATCCCTTTTAAATTTTTTAATCGATAGGAAAAAGACTCGACTGTCCAACTTAGATAGAGAAATTAAAGAAATTAAGGAGAAACTTATTCCTTTTAAATCCTCCACGGAATACATCACCTTATCTGCCAGCTTGAAAATTCATCTGGAGAAAGAGGAGCGGGAACAGAAACATAAAAAACAGAAAAAATACACGAGAGATTCTGCTGATTATAGATCTCATTCGATTTTTAGTTGGCAGAATAAGGAGAATACTGGGGTGGGTACTGGCCCCTCTAGTGTGGAAATGGATGTTTCCCAACCATCTACGAATGAGGCCAAAGTCCTTACATTCTCCCAGTCCATACCAACATCAGGTCCCCCCAATAGAGATATTGGTTATGGTTATTATCCTGGTCCTCGAACCCCTAATCAGTCCCAAGGGGGCCCTCCCCCAAGGACTAAGGGGAAAGGTAAAGGCCCGAGAAGGGGTTCACACCGTTCAAGAGACCCATCCCGAGAACATCATACCAATGACTATTCACCTCGGAGAAGGAATGAATCCTACTACCACCCTCCTAGGGGATATGGAACACCGGGTAGGGGTGGGGGTGGACCATATACACCTAGGAAGGACTATCCACCCAGACATTATGACCCCTATTATGGATATCTAGAAAGAGAGGAAGACTATTTCGACAGACCACCCTACAATTATAACCAGGTTCAACCTAATCAAACCCAATCGGGGGATTTTCACAAGGGACAGGGCAACTACCCCAAAGGAGGAGAACCAAACGGGGGTCGAGAGGGGGGCGGCGCGCCCGGAAGAAAAAGGCCGAGAGTATAACAGGCACTGGGGTGTTTAATTTAAGCACCTCTACCTTTAATGATGCTGAAAGACGAGTTCTAGATAAGGGTCTGAAGTTTGTTCCTCCGAAAGGACTTAACAAATTCCAGACCTTCATAGATGTACAAAAATTTACGAGAAAATTGAGTATCCAAAGATACTTCATCTCCAATCCAACCAGACCAAATATAGCAGATGTCACAACGGGTGTTAGACATACAGGCCTTTCAAACCCTTCCCTTTTTAATCCTCCCTGCCCTTTGGCACCGAGTATTAAAGTCTTCAGAGACTTGGTTGTGAAGGATCTAGAAGAATTGCCTTTAAAAAGGTTTTATTCTGATCCCAATATTAAGAATGGCTTGAAATCCCTATGTGAGAGAAAGGATCTCGTCATACGTCCTGCTGACAAGGGTGGGGGGATAGTAGTTCTTGACAAGTCTGCTTATAACTCAGAGATGTCAAGACTACTAGAGGATGATGTGACCTATATCAAGTTACCATCTAACCCCACTAGTAGTTACACCCACTCCTTAAAGAAATTAGTGGAGAAGGGTACACAGAGAGGCATCCTTAATAACAAGGAACGATGCTTCTTGGTACCCAAGGTGCCACGTATCCCCGTTATATACTACCTGCCAAAAATTCATAAACATAGCACATGTCCCCCAGGAAGACCAATCATCAGTGGCATTAACTCTGTCACTTCCAGATTGGGGAAATACATTGATTTCCACCTCCAACCCATAGTGAAAAACATTCCTTCCTACCTCAAGGACACCAGGCACACTATTGCCAAACTTGAGGAAGTGACATACACCAATGACATTATTCTTGTCACAGCTGATGTGGCCTCACTTTACACCAGTATAGCCCATCACTTAGGCTTCCAAGCAGTAGAATGTTTTCTCAATAGGTCATCAGATCTCCCTATTCTGCAAAGATTGTTTGTAATGGATCTCCTCAGGTTTGCAACTACGCATAATTATTTTTGGCATGCGGGGGATTTCTACTTACAACATAAGGGAGTTGCGATGGGGGCTAAGTTTGCCCCCAGTCTCGCAAACATTTTTATGGCCAAATGGGAGGAGGATGTCGTCTATGCTGCCGCCCGACCAGAGATAATTCTCTGGGCGCGGTACATAGATGACATCCTCCTCCTATGGCGTGGTGACCATGGGTCTTTGGAGTCCTTCATGAATCATCTTAATGACAATCAAGTTGGAATCAATTTAACATATGAGGCCAGTACCTCTAAAATAAACTTTTTGGATCTGGAAATTTTTGTACAAAATAATAGTTTACAAACAAAAACCCACTTTAAACAAACTGACCGCAACGGGTTTATCCCGGTTGACAGCTGTCATCATCCCTCCTGGTTGAAGTCTGTCCCACGTAGTCAGATTCTGCGAATTAGACGGAATTGTTCTAATGTGGCAGACTTTAAAGAACAAGCAAAGATCCTCAAGAATCGTTTTGTTGATAAGGGATACTCTGAGAATCTTATCCAGGATGAAATTGAAAGAATTTCAATGATCGATAGGGCCACCTTGACACGGGAGAAAGTCAAAACGGTACAGGATAGTAGGTTTAAGAACTCTTTTTTCACCACATTTTCTATGCAATATAAGCAGATTAGGTCAATTATCCAAAAACATTGGAATATACTAACGAGTGATCCCACCTTAGGACCTACCTTACCAAATAGTGCATCGGTAATATATCGAGGGGCAATGTCAATGAGGAATCAAATCGCACCAAATGTCCCAGACCCCCCAGTCAAACCCAAATTTTTCCCTCTTTCTAAGGGGTATCATCCATGCAGGAGGTGTAAGGTGTGCACGTACAACATTACCAAGAAGAAATCTATTAAATTTAGATCCACGGCCACCGGGGTTGAATTCCCCATTAAGCAATTTTCAACATGTGCCACTCGGTATGTTGTCTACCTTCTCACCTGCCCTTGTGGAAAACAGTACGTGGGGCGTACCATACGGAACTTTTCCACAAGGGCAGGTGAACATATTGCCAAGATTTTGGCAGGGTATCCCAAACACACTGTACCAAGACACTACTTGGAACACCACAATAAGAAGGTCGAGGGAACTTTGTTCCAAATTATAGATCACTTTGTACCTCATTGGAGGGGTGAACCAGGCACGAGGGGTGTATCTAAGTTGGAAGTATATTGGATATACCAGCTTAAATGTTATACGCCCCACGGGCTTAACGTGGAGTGGGATGTAAATTCATTTATAAACCAATCATGAATCTCCACTCTAGGTTATTTATTGGTATAAATTAATATCTCCTTTTTGTATTTTTCAATTTTTGTATATATAGTGAATGTTTGTATCATCACACATTTATTATAGGTATGTTTGCCTGCACCAATTGGCCTACTGGGGATGCATACTACCTGTGATCAATCTCGATACACCACCCCGGGGACCTAATGCATTATATTTACTGCTTAGGATCCATTCTCACCACAGAGGCTTATAACTTTAGCTTATGCCTCTTATTCATCAATGACTCCCTTGGGACGCATGAGATGGAACGCATACGTCACCACGCCCGACGTTAGCTGACACATATATCGTTGTGGCTAAGTGACTATGCGCACATCACCGCCTACCCCCTCAGTTATTCGTTTCATGGATGTTGAGTCTGTGATGCGGATTCGCCGTTAGGTGAGGGTGGAGCATTCCCCGTGTCCCGCATCCTCACATTGGACAGAGGCTGTCATGTGGGACGGGAGGAGATGACGTCACATTTTGCAGCACTGCGATTGGTACCCTCAGCCGCGCCCACGTTGTCTCATCTCCGGTGGTTGAAACGCAGGAAGAGGAAGTAGCAGTGGGTGAGACGCACGCCCGAGGGGAGTGGATTATCAGGTGTAGATCACAGGTGAGTTAACTATATGGTTATATATAGGTGCAGGCGGAGGTATGGATCAGCTCTATAACCCTGTTGATGTCTGTGAGACGAAACCGGTCGGTTAGAAGCTTGATCCATACCACTAATATTGTGTCAGTTTATGTTATCTACCTGCTGTGGATTTCCTTCTTTGATGTGCCGTGGTGAACGATTGTCTCTACCGTTTGAGTCTTTTTTCATTTTACCATTTTTTATTTTGGACAATTCCTTTGCTGTGTACTAATTTTATGAGATTTGGACTATCTCCTTGTTTATGTCAAAAACTTTTTTGATTGAGAATTTTAAATAAATCTCTACACTATGAGGAGGTGTTTTCTCCCTCTTTTCTCATATCACTTATGAAATTGGGAGTTCTCCCCCTGCATCATCCCATGTGACGTTCCTGTGGCTGCTGCTACCAACTTTTCTCCTGGGATCCATCCGGAATATCGGAATTGGGATATCCATCCACCCATTGGTGCAACTGGAGGACGGCCAGCATACATAAGCCCTGAGGACCTACCCACCATACGGTGAGCTGTGGGTCAACTTAAGCTGGTAAGAGTACCTTAATTTTTATACATGCCAAGGAATTGAAGATGTGCATTTTCTGAGGGAAAGGATTCTCCATTGATGTGGAAGAAGTGTTTCCAGCTGAAGTGACGAACAGTCAACTTTGTGGAAGTTTTGGAAGTTCCCCCTTCCCCCTTCCTTCTTTTCAGAACTTTCGTATTTGTGTTCATCTGCACTTATAATCACTTATCACTTAAGAATTTTCTTTCGTATGTTTTTTATGCCGCATAGGTGTAACATTAGCACTCAGAGTTAATCTAGCTCTGATATATGTGTAAGATTGTTTCACAGAGTTGGTTTTCCTAAACACAACTCTCATTATAGAGGTCACATCCTCAACACCACTTTCGTGGTTACTTTTTTCACATTTTATAGTTTTGGCGCTACATTTATTTTCTTTTTTCTGCTTGCACTTATCCACTGGTATGTTGGCCGCCTATTTACACTATATACACACATAGATTTGTTTAGCGCAATATATTCTTTTATATATACTATGAGTGCCTATAAGAATGAATTAAAATTTAGGATTTTCTCAGAATTGTTTTCCATACAGCAGTCATTCCTAATTAAATCCCACACCCTGAGAAATGGTGTTGCAATACAAATTTTATTGGTTGTAAAGCATATTCATTTTACGCCCATGAAACAATATATACAGTATGCTGGATCCTAAGGTAAGATTCTCACGTTTTGAAGAGTCAAAACAAGTTCTATCACATTAAGGTGCTTCTAAAGTCAGAACTTTTTTATCTTAATGCATTCTATGCCCGGTTTACACTAGTGCGATTTCTCCTGTGTCTGCTGCCCCACTGCAATGCGCAACAATGGAAATCTCATGATTTTTTATTGTGCCCATTCACAAATGGCAAGTGCTTCAGCCCAAATGACTTTCCTTTCAGAGACACTGGGCCAGATTCACGTATCTGGGCGTATCTTTGTGCGGGCGTAGCGTATCCTATTTACGCTACGCCGCCGCAACTTAGACAGGCAAGTGCAGTATTCACAAAGCACTTGCTCCGTAAGTTGAGGCGGCGTAGCGTAAATTGGCCAGCGTAAGCCCGCGTAATTCAAAGTAGGCTGGTAGGGGGCGTGTTGTATCGGGTGACCACGTGTCCCGGATTGCCCGGGACAGTCCCGCATTTTGCAGTTCTGTCCCGGGTCCCAGGCACCGTCATTCGGGGACAATACAGTGTCCCGGAATGAAACTGACACAGCCAACCGATGAGAGAGTGTGGCTGGGAAGCCGTCGTCTCTAACAACTGATGAGTCTTCAGCTGTCAATGGGCTTTCCCACTGACAGCTAAATAAAAAATAAAGCTGGCAGTAAAAAAAAAAGTAGAAAAAAAACATGGCGTGGGGCACCCCTCCCCTAGTTCATTCCAGAACCTTTGGGTCCTTTGGGGGCTTCCAGATTCTGATAACCCCCCTGCCTGTATGCCACCACAACCACCAGCCAGGATAAGATGGGGACGTGATGCTTTGGGGTGGGGGTAGAGTCCGTGGGTGCTGGTATGGGCTGGGGGGCATTAGGTTTTTTTTTTTTTTTTTTTCAATAGCCGGGTGCTAGCAATTGCAACCGTGAGTCAATTTATATGTGATTTTACTCTTTTTTTTTTCTTTAGAAATTTCATTTTTGCTGCAGCATGTTCTATACATAGTACACATGCCCCACTTTACAGACAGACTAAGGGGACCCCCCAGGCACTATATTTAGAGGAATTGTTCATTTTTATTGTTGTACTTTAAGCATAATTAGAATCACTGCTCCTGAAAAACTTTAAAATTGGCAAATTTTTGTGAAGAAGGAGGGTGTCCCTGAATGGCAGTTTGGAAATGTTGTCACCCTAGCTTGTGTCTAGGGTGACAACACAGCTTGTGTCTAGGGTGTCTAGGACTTTATTTTGCAAAGAGTTAGGTTGCCAAGTCACACCAATTTGTTTTCTTTTTGTTTTACTGTTTTTGTTCTTGTACATTTTTGAATATTAAATTGCACATTTATTTTTGCCAAGAACTGCTGTTTGCTGTGCCTGTGTAACATTGTGTGAAGTCATACAGGAAGTCATGCACATCTTGCTACCAAGCTAATCTCTCACATTGGCGTAAGCAGCATATCTGTCTAAGCAAGTGTTTAAGGCCAGCTTTGAAGAGTGACTAAAGCCTCGCATACACGTCCGAGGAACTCGGCGGGCGAAACACATCGTTTTGCTTGTCGAGTTCCTTGTGAAGCCGCCGAGGATCTCGGCGAGCCAAATTTTCCCATTGCCATCGAGGAAAAAGAAGACATGCTTTCTTATTGGCCCGACGAGATCCTCTGCAGTTTCCTCGTTGAAAAGTTAACACACGACCGGTTTCCTCGGCAAAAAAAAAAAACCCAGCCAGCTTGTTTGGCAATCACCAATAGACAACAGGCAAATGCCAACAGCAACAAACTGAGGTAATAATGACAGCAGGTCAATGGCGAGAGTGGTTCCAGCAGTGAACTGTCTTTCCAAGGATGTCCCTTTTGGCCAAGACGACTGCGGATAATGACCCTGAGGATATTTGAAATTTTTTGAAAGAAGTCCTGAAAGAGAAAGTGTGCTTAACTACTTGCCGACCAGCCGCCGTCATTCTATGACGGCGGCAGGTCGGCTCTCCTGGGCGAGAGCACGTAGTATAACGTCAGCTCTTCGAGCGGCCACTAGGGGCGCGTGCGCGCCACCGGAGGCGCGCGCGCGCCCCCCGCTCGCCCCCGACTCCCGTGCGTGTGCCCGGCGGGCGCGATCGCCGCCGGGCACACGCGATCGCTCGTTACAGAGCGGGGACCGGGAGCTGTGTGTGTAAACACACAGCTCTCGGTCCTGTCAGCAGGAGAAATGCTGATCTTCTGTTCATACAATGTATGAACAGAGGATCAGTGTTTCCCCTAGTGAGGCCACCCCCCCCCCCCCCACAGTAAGAACACACCCAGGGACATACTTAACCCCTTCCCCGCCCCCTAGTGTTAACCCCTTCACTGCCAGTGGCATTTTTATAGTAATCCAATGCATTTTTATAGCACTGATCGCTATAAAAATGCCACTGGTCCCAAAAATGTGTCAAAAGTGTCCGCCATAATGTCGCAGTACTGAAAAAAAATCGCTGATCGCCGCCATTACTAGTAAAAAATATATATTAATGAAAATGACATAAAAATACCCCCTATTTTGTAAACGCTATAACTTTTGCGCAAACCAATCAATAAACGCTTATTGCGATTTTTTTTTTACGAAAAATACGTAGAAGAATACGTCTCGGCCTAAACTGAGGAAAAAAAATGTTTTTTTATATATTTTTGGGGGATATTTATTACAGCAAAAAGTACAAAATATTCATTTTTTTCAAAATTGTCGCTCTGTTTTTGTTTATAGCGCAAAAAATAAAAACCGCAGAGGTGATCAAATACCACCAAAAGAAAGCTCTATTTGTGGGAAAAAAAGGACGCCAATTTTGTTTGGGAGCCACGTCGCACGACCGCGCAATTGTCAGTTAAAGCAACGCAGTCCCGAATCGCAAAAAGTGCTCTGGTCTTTGACCAGCAATATGGTCCGGGGGGTAAGTGGTTAAAGCTGATCTCCAGCTTTTAGTGATTTTTAAATAGTTAATTTGGACCAAACTGGCCTTCACTACTTGATGTGCCTGCTTTGTGCGTTGTATAACCTGTTTGTATACGGGTGCTGGAAGAGCAAGTTGTTTACTTCTGTGTCCGACAAATGTGTCTGTTCGCTTCACCCGCTCAAGAGAAGAATGAGGAGTGAAGCTGCCCCTTCCCTTTCCCTCAATGGATGGTGTAACGGCTACCCACTGGTAGTGAGGGGGTATCAGCCGTTAGAGACGTCCTTTTCCCTAGCAAGTTGCGATATGCAGGTATAGCCGGTAGGGTTGCCAACTCATCCCTTTAAAACAGAACACATATTAATGACACAGGTTCTGTGGCTGATTAAGGAGGTAATTAAACTCACTTGGTGCCTTATTTGCATTAAATTAGCCTCAGAACCTGTGTAATTAATATGTGTTCTGTTTTAAAGGGATGAGTTGGCAACCCTAATAGCCGGTATATCCCCATCCACGAGATCCAGAGAGAGAGAGAGTCCCCCTTTCAAGAACGAGACGAGGCTGCGTGTTGAAGGGTCAAGTAGACAGTTTAATGGCACATTTCACCTAGCTTATATGTGGTTACAAACTTGTACAGGAACAATGACAATCTCCGCCCCCCCTCACACAGTGGGGAGGCTTCAATACAGATACTTTGAAATAATGACATTCCCTTGAGCCATTCAGTCTCTAGACGGTTCGGCTCCAAGCTTACATTTAACATTAAATTGATCAGACACCTTCCTTTATCAATAGAATTCAATTAACCTTTAAAACAATTATACACTCACACTTGATCCCATCAACATACACCTGACAGGAGGCTGTTAACTACACAAAGGAGAGTCAATTAGCTATGCAAAGGGGATATTAGCATTTAACAGTGAAAGAGTCCCTTCTATAATTAACCCTTTGAGCTCAGAATACAATGTGGTAAATCCAATTGTAACAAGTCATGCAGTTCTTTGTAGGCCTCACTGTAGGATTATCGATGTCCAGGCAGAATAGTTCATAGTTCCATTACAGATG